>NC_080728.1:18045000-18125000 GCF_019097595.1 Hemibagrus wyckioides | reverse complement strand
CTTCTAACCTCAATGCAGACTTTTCCATCTCCACTTCTCAAACACTCAATTAGAACCCTTTTTATTGCACTTTTTTTTATTTATCCTCTACTTTATAAATCGTTCTTTTCTTCTATTCCCACATTTGTAAGTAAAAAGCATCTGTTAAATGAATAAATGTAAAATGTAGCTCAGGCATCTGTTCCCTTTTGGTGTGTAGATTTTTATGATCCCATCTGCAATTTTTCTGAAATTTTCATCTCTTCATCTCTCTTTCACTTTAACTAGCTGATGATCACAAATCATTTGTTTGCTAAAAGTGACGCTGGATGTCATCATGCCATAATGCAGGAGTGTGAAAAAAACAATAACAAAAACAAATAAACAAAGGGGGGGGACACAAATTTCTAAAATTAATTTTATCATTTATTTTATTAATAATTTATTATGATTATTATTATTAATAATAATAATAATTCAGAAGGAACACCAGGTTTTTATTCTAAGTGTATAATTTTTTTTTTGGATATTTATTCACTTTTGTTTTGTTTGTTTATTTTTTTCCCACCACAGACTTCAAGTTTAATTAATGTGATAAAGAATCCTCTCTTAAATGATGAAGTGCAAAGAAGTGTATCCTTGTTTCTCCATTCTTGCATCAGTAGGAATTTATTTATTTGTTTATTTTTTTCTTTTTTCTTTTTCCACACGCTTGCGTCTCGTTCATTCTTCATACAGTGCGTGTCCTTTCAGAACAAACCCAAAATATCACCCTGTGCATTTATTTACTGAACTATACACTGATCTCTTACACTCGTGTGTGTGTGTGTGTGTGTGTGTCCTGATGTGTGTATCGCTTACTTATCTTATACTTCTCTTCCGTCTTGTTTGTTTTTAGTTTTTTATTTATTTATTTATTTATTTTACTTAATGTATTTATTTATTTATTCTTTTTTTATATAATGGACAAAAACACAGCCATACAATAATACAAAGAGTTAAACCATATTAAGATACAATAATCAAAACAACAATAATAATAATTCTAAAAATAAATAAATAAAAATAAATAAATAAATACAATGAAAATAAAATTCTCAGTCTATCATTAACCTCATGACCTAGAGTATGTTTGTTTTTATTTATTTTATATAGGTGGTTTAATTATATTTTAGCTCCGTTGTCCCTCTGGTGTCGTTCTTTCCTATTTATTTATTTATTTATTTATTTATTTATTTAATTTTTTTATATAATGGACAAAAACACAGCAATACAATAATACAAAGAGTTAAACCATATTAAGATATAATAATCAAAACAATAATAATTCTAAAAATAAATAAATAAATAAAAGTGAATAAATAAATAAATAAATAAAATACAATGAAAATTAAATTCTCAGCCTATCATTAACCTCCTGATCTACAGTATGTTTGTTTTTATTTATTTTATATAGGTGGTTTAATTGTATTTTAGCTCCGTTGTCCCTCCGGTGTCGTTCTTTCTTATTTATTTATTTATTTTTTAAATTGTTGGCTGTTTGATTTGATTGAAAACAGAGCCTCGCAGATCACAGTTAACATCCTGCCCAAGGTTTACCCCGCAAATCACACCGCCAGCAAGGTGGCGAGGGCGTTGCTTAGCAACAGACCGAACTTGGAGTCGTTCCTAAAGGTTCAGCTGGGTTTTAGAGGACTGTTTTTTTTTTTTTTAAGACATAAACAAACAAACAAACAAACAAGGAGTTGAACTTGCTAATGGAACTTTTTAACTTCAGCCTTGTTCTCAGTGCTGCTATCTGTTGCATCGGCACCATGGTTCTGGGTTGAGGAAAATTCGGAAATTTCAGAATTTAAAAATAAATAAATTCAAATAAAATACATAAACTTTAATAAATAAAAAAACAAAACAAATAAATAAGTCTAGTTTTTGGATAAACAGCATAATCGGTATAATCAGTATAGTATAGTAAAATCTACTAATATAAATGATCTTAACTAATACAACAAATGCAAATCTAATTCCTAATAGTTGGTTCTGTCGTTAATGTGCTTTTTATTTCTAACGTAGCCTCAGAAAAGGGTTCCTCTCGAGGTTCCGTCCTCGTGCCGCCTTCAGGGAGTTCTTCCAGAGGCTGTGGTGTTTGTTGAGTTGTTGGCATGAAAGGGTGCCAAAACTTTAATCGTCGTTAAAATGCACAGAGTGCAGACTTTGTTATACAATAGGAGGAGATGAATAACATGGAGCTCGAAAGACGTTCTGCGGTGAATCTGAAGTCCGTTGAGTACTCCTCCTGATGATTACCCTTTAGTGAAAAGTGATGAGAGTCAGACAAGAGAAGGATAATTCCCGTCGGCTCTGCAGTATTATGCAGTTATAGAAATTAACGCAAAATCAAGCGAATTCCATGATATTTGTAGGAGCTTTGAATTCATTTTAATGGTCACATATTTGCGAATCAGCAGTCCAAAAATTAGGCTGCAACAATCAGAAGAAATCCTGCAGAGTCCGATTAGCCGAAGACGGGTTTTATTCTAACCAGCCTGCTGTCTTTTTGGCCCCGCCCACATTTCTCCTGACGCTTTGTCAAGAAAGTAAGTCGAGGTTCGGGTGATTAGGTACAGCACAGTCGGGTTGGCAGTGGAAACAATGTCAAAATGTGTGTTCACGGTTAATTTACCGAACTGCTCTGCTCTGGAAGTGCTTCTTCTCAGCTCTAATGTAGCATTCTTACAGAGGTAATGGACTGAGCGTTATGTCTGAATTTCGATCTGTAGCTTTTGTTTTTTTGTTGTTGTTGTTTGTGTGTAGGCTGGAGAAGGAGCGTGCCCGGGTGAAAGCTCAGGCCCACTCAGACGCCCAGGCCCACGTTCAGGGCGAGGTGAGCAGGATCCTGGCCTCGGAGAGAGCGGCCGCTCTGGACAGCGTGCAGAAAGCCGCGCTCAGAGAGAGGGTCACCGCCGAGGAGGAGCGAATCCGCACCAAGCTCTTAGTGAGTCTTCTAAATCTGTCTACATGATCGAAAAATGCATGAAGCTCCACCACTAGACTGGAGAATCGGGAGAATTAGAGCCAGGGTGTAGAGAGCTGTACTTTATACACAAGTTGGACTTGTATACTGATGTGTGTGCATGTAAAGGACACTATAGATGATCTACAAGGCTAAGGGGAAAGAGCATAAAGACCAAAACAACTGAAAATATAAATCGTAATGATTTAATTCATGGTTATTATAATATAATCGTGAATATGGGTGCAGGTTTATTCGATTTATCATCGCTTATTGATGTATATCACACAACTTTTTAAGTTATAACTAGTGAGAATCCTATAAAAACGTACGTCTCGTCCCGTCCTGCACGGGGAATAGATGTTCCTGGGTATTTATTGTCCATCAGACTATAGGGCTTTGAAAGTTACAGCCGTGTCGTCCAGTGTCCTGCGTTAAAAATACTAAAGAAATAAAAAGTCAAGCATTGATTAACAATTTAATAAAATGGAAGCTTAGTGAAAGTTTAACACTGGTACAGAAAGCTGTCCTAAGGTTTTATTTATTTGATGAAAGTGTAGCATAAATCTTGTTCATCTACATAGATTCATAAATACCGTAATAAACATCCTCATCTCTACGAACAATAAAACAAAAAGTTCTCTTTAGCCTGCTTGTGAGGTTATTACTCGGTTGTTATTGCGTTACAGTGCTGAAGACCACGCTTAACGTTCACGGAAATACAGCAGCGTTGTGTAATAAGTGGATTAGTCCGGCTTTTAAAACACACTCCAGCTTCACCTTACAGTATCATTTCTGCAATATTTTACTCCTCCAATCCCACCGTAAAACATTTATTTGTAATATAAATCTGTTCCTAACCTAATTTTACCTCTGTCATAAAAGCGTGTTCAGGAGTGCTCTGGCTAAGAAGTTAACCTTCAGCACACCTCCGCCTGTGAATGTGGCTAATTATGGAGCGCAGTGAATAAGATAGAGTATAATTAGGAATTATGAAGTAGAGCAGATCGACTCCATCACCCCGGCGTGGCTTCAGGCGAGTCCCCGTCGGCTCCGGGTGAAACGTCAGGGTCTCGTCAGCTGACTGGGAGGTCAGGAGGTCTGGTTAGTTGTGTGTGACTGATACTGTGTGTGTGTGTGTGTTTTACTCTAAATTTGTCCTACGTGTTTAATTAATACAGGAACAGAACGTTATTATTATTATTATTACTATTATTATTATTATTAAGGTGCAGATGTGTACTGTGAAATGAATTTTCCCATTAGAAATAATGTAAATGCAGATAATCCGTTCCAGCCGCCCAAAAATATTCCCAATATTGAAGCGTATGTAAACTGTACAGCTGATTACAAAGAACTGACCCAAGACAAGCATTCCAGGTCAAGGCTCCTCACAGGAAGTCATGCCACCAAGCCTGGGCTAAAAATCAGAAAACAGACCACCCACACCACCAATCCGTCAACACAAAAAACACCCGTCTGTCAGGACGAGTGGCGCTCTGAAGAAAAAACAAAATCAACAGACGTCTCAGGCGAAGTAACCATGGCGTCTTACAGCATGACAACCCTAATTTAAGATTTCTCTTTAATTAAAAACTGATTGAAATCGAAATGCTCGTGATTAATTAAGTATCAGTGTTTACTGAAGATTAGATTTTTCTAATCTCTAACACACGCGCTAGTCTCCGTCCTTCACCTTAAGGCGCTTAAAAACATAGCGTATACTTTTCTTTCTTTTTATATAGAAGGATGAGGATGTTGAAGATGATCAATAAACAGCTATTTCCATGTAAAAAAGCAAACACACACACACACACACACAGGCGTGTGATATGGTTATATGTGCAGCGTATTGCACTTTGTAAACACTTCCCTCAGACGAGCACTTCCTGTATGGGTTGTGACAGGGTGATTATTTTCAACATTGCATGCCCCGGAGTGTGTGAGCTGCTTATAAAGCTGCAGTATTGATTATATCGCTCATTTCACACGTTGTTCCAGGGCCGTGAGATCAAATTGAATTGTTTGGATTAGGACGGTGTGATGCTATAATTCCCGTCTGCTGGAGTGTGTGTGTGTGTGTATATATACACTATATTGCCAAAAGTATTCGCTCACCCATCCAAATAATCAGAATCAGGTGTTCCAATCACTTCCATGGCCACAGGTGTATAAAATCAAGCACCTAGGCATGCAGACTGTTTTTACAAACATTTGTGAAAGAAAGGGTCGCTCTCAGGAGCTCAGTGAATTCCAGCGTGGAACTGTGATAGGATGCCACCTGTGCAACAAATCCAGTCGTGAAATTTCCTCTCTCCTAAATATTCCACAGTCAACTGTCAGCTGTATTATAAGAACGTGGAAGTGTTTGGGAACGACAGCAACTCAGCCACCAAGTGGTAGGCCACGTAAACTGACGGAGCGGGGTCAGCGGATGCTGAGGCGCATAGTGCGAAGAGGTCGCCAACTTTCTGCAGAGTCAATCACTACAGACCTCCAAACTTCATGTGGCCTTCAGATTAGCTCAAGAACAGTGTGCAGAGAGCTTCATGGAATGGGTTTCCATGGCCGAGCAGCTGCATCCAGGCCATACATCACCAAGTGCAATGCAAAGCGTCGGATGCAGTGGTGTAAAGCACGCCGCCACTGGACTCTAGAGCAGTGGAGACGCGTTCTCTGGAGTGAAGAATCGCGCTTCTCCATCTGGCAATCTGATGGACGAGTCTGGGTTTGGCGGTTGCCAGGAGAACGGTACTTGTCTGACTGCATTGTGCCAAGTGTAAAGTTTGGTGGAGGGGGGATTATGGTGTGGGGTTGTTTTTCAGGAGCTGGGCTTGCCCCTTAGTTCCAGTGAAAGGAACTCTGAATGCTTCAGCATACCAAGACATTTTGGACAATTCCATGCTCCCAACTTTGTGGGAACAGTTTGGAGCTGGCCCCTTCCTCTTCCAACATGACTGTGCACCAGTGACCAAAGCAAGGTCCATAAAGACATGGATGACAGAGTCTGGTGTGGATGAACTTGACTGGCCTGCACAGAGTCCTGACCTCAACCCGATAGAACACCTTTGGGATGAATTAGAGCGGAGACTGAGAGCCAGGCCTTCTCGTCCAACATCAGTGTGTGACCTCACAAATGCGCTTCTGGAAGAATGGTCAAAAATTCCCATAAACACACTCCTAAACCTTGTGGACAGCCTTCCCAGAAGAGTTGAAGCTGTTATAGCTGCAAAGGGTGGACCGACGTCATATTGAACCCTATGGATTAGGAATGGGATGTCACTTAAGTTCATATGCGAGTCAAGGCAGGTGAGCGAATACTTTTGGCAATATAGTGTATGTATATATATGTGTGTGTGTGTGTGGCAAGACAGGCAGGTCTTATGAATCACACAAATGACATTTTACACCTTATTTTGCTAATTTAGGGTCGCCATGTTGTTACTTATTTAAAGTTTCTAATATTCCACACTTATTAAAGTGTTTATTTTATCTACAATTTTTTCCTCCAAGAGCTTGTGTTTCATTTTGACTTAGAAGTCGATTTGAAAACGCTTCACGTGACTTATCCCTCCTTGACGTACGCCGAAAACGTGACGGTCACGGCGCTATTTGGAGTAAAGCTCTCATTCTGGTCAGAAATATATTAAAACCGTGTCTCGAACCAAGCGGTGGACAAATTGGTACGTCTTAGGTCTGAACTAAAAGTTTATTATTAGTACCTCTCCTGCAGATGGGTAATAAAAATTCCTAATAACAAATAAATGGGTTTAATTTGTTTAGTCTGACTCCAACCTCCTTCTGATTGTTGCGGCCAAGAATGGTCAATTTTTTTAAATTGCTTTTATTTTTTCATGGAAAACGCCTTAAATGGGTGAAATCGCCAGCACTAGATCTCCTACCAGAGAAGACACATCTGTAATGACTTTTCACGTTTCACGTTCCACTCACATGAATCAAAGAGAGGTTTGACCGAATGCAGAAAATCTGCCTCCAATCTTGAAATATTTGCGCAAAATCATGGGATTTTATTCACAAAATCATGAAATCCTGGAGTTAGTAGTGTGAAAGGATGAGCGATGAGCCATTTCAGAAGATTTAGGAATGTGCAGATTTCAGGAAAATCCATCCATCATGTTATTCTCCTGCGTCACCTTCAGGTGAGTTTCTGTCAAGGAAGTGCTTTATTTCTTAAAATCGTTATCATTTTTGTTTATTTACTCTGAAATCTGCATCTACCGGACAACATTTCATTACTGCTGTGTTTATGATGCTGATGGCTCATGCTATGTACAGTAAATATTAAAAAATGGAGCATTCATATATCCTAATTACTTTAAAACAACAAGAAAAAAGATTTATGCTCTGACACGTTCAGTTGGGTTTTAATGAAGGGAACAGGAGCGTGGGTCGCGCACGGTCTCGATCGATAGCTTAGCCTCAGATCGCGGGAACGACGCGGTCTGTAGTGCGGCTTGTAATTGGAAATTGAAATGAGCTTAAATCGCCTCTAGAACGTCAATAAGTGCTCGAAAGTTCTTGCTGGAGGTAATGTGGAGATCTGCTGTACTCAGCACGCCACCGCTAGACCCACCTTTCAGGGATGATTTGCGTCGTGTTTTGTCCAATCAAGACGGGATCTTTGGCGTGTGTGTGGGTCTTCAAACGTGGATTTCTGGAGATTATTATACAGTGGAAACAGCAGTGTGGATTAGTTGTTTGAGCACTTGGCTAATTTATGAGCTAACCTTTTTACTAAGTTCTGGATGGAGTGTGTGTGTGTGTGTGTGTGTGTGTGTAAACTTTTGCTTTAAGCTAATTTTTTAAGCTAACTTTGACCTAAGTCCTGGATAATGGGGTTGGGGGCGGTTGTAAACTTTTGCACTCAGCTAATGGCTAGCTAGCACATGGCGTTCAATCAAATTGAGCAAATTTCTTAAAGGTTTACTTGGTTGGATTGAAGGGAATAAATCTGATTGATTAATATTAAATAGGTTCTTTATTGATGAGCACCGAAGTAAATAAATAAATAAAAATGTAATGAACAAGAAAAACAACAAAAAATAAAACAAAAACAATAGTACTCCTATTTAATCTAAAAAATTCGATATATTTTTTTCTATAGTTTACTTTTATTATTCAGTAAGTAGGGGGGTGTAAACTTTTGCACTCAGCTAATTCTTAAAACTTTTAGCCTTTCAATTCAAATCTAATCTAGAATATAATATCCTTCTGGTTTGATCGAAGCGGATGAATCTCATGTTTCAATATAATTATTTTGTCATGTTCAGAAAAAACCCTATTTTTTAAAACATTAGAGACGAAAAGATAAATATTTTATATGCTCTGTGTGTGTTCATCAGTGTGAGAGAGAGAGAGAGAGAGAGAGTTTATTTTTATCCCCTTCCCTCCTTTCCCATCCCAGGAGATATTGATCTTCTCCTCATCAGGATTCAGGTCCAGCTTTGGCCTGCCGTCTCTCCGTGTCACCTACAATAGAATCTGTGCTCGTGACCGCTCCGCTGCATTCACACTGAATTGCTGCAATGTGCCAAAATTAGCCACGCCAATTACCTGGAGCAGATCTGCTGCTCTCATGATGACATGACTTCAGATATTCAGGGCTTCTCCTCCTTCTTCTGTCAGGATCTCCAGCTCGTAGCTCTGCTGTTTATAGCACACTGATATGTTGCTCTCTATTAACTAGGGGGTGTTTATTTCATTTGTTTCCTTTCATCAGGGAAATTTACTAGAGATTTATTTATAACTGAAACTCTTTGAGATGAATCCTTAAATATCTAATCTGAAGAGTATTTTGTTGATCCCTATACCAAGATGAGTCCTCTACTAACCTCCTACTTATCTACACGTTAATCACTCAAAAACTTGAGATATATATATATATATATAATATATTAATTGCATCGGATTTCCTCGTTGTTAAACACTGATAGCCGTGGATCTTTAAGAACAATATGCTGTCTAAAAGCTCTTAAAAAAAAATAATAATAATAATTTCTTTTTTTTTGGTTTGTTTATTTATTTATTTTATTTTATTTTATTTATTTTTTATTTTATTTATTTATTTATTTTAAAAATGCCAGTAGACTTTTTCCTCTAAGCTAGCTTTTTTACTTTTTCTTTTTTAAAAAATGTGTTTATTTGTTGCTTTTAAAATATATTTATTCAATTATTTATTTTTTAAAGGTAGTAGACGTTTTCCTTTACCCTAGCGTGTTATTTTTATTTTTTTTTTTTCAGTCACTTAGCATTGTCCGTGCTAGTTTTTTTTTCTTTATTTATTTTCTTTCTTTATCTATTCTTCTTTAAAACCTTTCTTTCTTTCTTTCTTTCTTTCTTTCTTTCTTTCTTTCTTTCTTTCTTTCTTTCTTATTTATTTATTTTTTAAAAAAATCACTCACTAGGGTTGTCCAAAGACTTTGTCTACTTTAGTGTTTTTTCTTTCTTTCTTTCTTTCTTTCTTTCTTTCTTTCTTTCTTTCTTTCTTTCTTTCTTTCTTTCTTTCTTTCATTCATTCATTCATTCATTCATTCATTTTTACCCACTTAGTGTTGTCTGTTGACTTTTTTTTTTTTTTTGTAATTGTCCTCCTGTGATGCCGTATCCTGCTTTGCCTTGATCTCCATCATTAAATCATTGATCTCCGCTTTGAATGACGCTGCTCTCGTACCGTATGCCGTGTTCATTAGTGTGACGGTGCACCGCAGAGTCACCTGGAGTTTTTATTAACCTAAACAAGCTTAATTAGTCCTAATATCGGTGTTGATGATCTTGAATTATTGTTATTTTTAATATTTAATAGTCACATCCTCTGCATCGTAGCTTATATGTGAAGATGTTAGAGCTACAGATTATTGTCACGGATGAAGTTTGCTAAGAACACCAAGACAGACGTTCAGGAATCTTGCGCATGTATTCGCTTCACTTTTAATAATTCTCCATCCCGTGTCACGCTAAACGTCTGAATCATTTAAACTGAGAATTTTTCCTCCACACTCGCACTATAAGACGCTCTCTCTCTCTCTCTCTCTCTCTCTCTCTGTGCTTGATCTCTGAAAGGTAAGCAGAAAACGGGATCAAATTCGAGATTGATTGAACTCTAATTACAGCTGCGAGGCGTAAAATCTAAAGCGGGACGACTCGCTCACGCACTCTCTCGTTGTTTCTGTCGGAAAATGATGTTGATTTTGTTACACATCATCTGTATTCAGCTGAATAACGAGAGAGAGAGAGAGAGAGAGAGCGAGCGAGCGAGCGAGCGAGAGAGAAGGTTCGTTTTCTCAGTTAAGTTAAACACGCTGTAACGAACTCGCTGCATTGCGAGGATGTTCAGTTCAAACCTGAACGTAAGTGTCGTGTCGGCTTCGGTGCAATCCAATACTATTCCAATAAAAATGCCTCTTTTGCTGTAGATTTTGTACACGTATCACCGTTTCTACCTGATACTGAAGTTTGAGAATCTCTTTCCGCAAATATTAGATCAGTTATTGCTAAAGCACATGATACTCTGGCTTAGTCCCAGCTGAGCTATTTTTCTTTCTCACCTCCACCTTTTGTAAAAGATTTCCCCTCACACACTACGATATTTAGCATGAATGACCCTATTTTGTTTCTCCGGTTTGTGCCGTCCAATCACAGGCTTTTCTTCAGAGGTCTCGTTAGTGGAACTAAAAATTCCGTCTGCGATTAGATTACACCTGAATATATCTGAGAAATCCAAGTTATCCTAAAACAAACCCGTCCTCAAGTGCGTAGATTTCCGAACCGCTCTGATAGCGTTTTAAATTTCAGTGACTCAGGCCTTCCAGCAAAAAATTGCCTTGCCAATCAATCATGCAGCACATTATTTTATTCAGACACGGCGCACTCCCTGGAGCAAACGTTTCAATCAGGCAGCAAGTCATCAGTCTCCTGCCCCGGTGTCGGGAACGACTTGCTTGATGGCCGATGGATTGTGATTTGTTGAGACAGTAGAACTTTTAACCACCACACCCTTCTCTACTCTCTCTCTCTCTCTGTCTCGCGGATTTTGGAAATAAATCTCAAATACTGCTTGGGTTCTTCCTCTCTGAAACAGTCTATTGTGGATCTACTCATCGCTTAGCATCATTATCGCTAAATTAGACCACTTGGAGAAAACTCATTGTCTCATAGACTGAGCTCCACCATCAACTTCTCATCTATATCACCTCTGAGGTCTAGTCCAGCAGCTTGGCATCTTAGGACTGGATTACAGGAACTACTTGTGGTGTGCACGATATAACCGCTGCAGAGTGAAGAGTTTGCTCTTTCTCTTGTTTTCTACATACAACAGAAATAGGGTGGTGGTAGCTCAAGTGGTTAAGGCTCTGGGCTGTGACTGGAAGATGACCGCCAAGCTGCCACTGTTGGGCCCTTGAGCAAGGCCCCCTAACCCAACCTGCTCCAGGTGCACTGTATCATGGCTGACCCTGTTTTCTGACCCCAACCCCCAATGATGGAATATGTGAAGAAATTTTTTTACTGTGCAGTAATGTATATATGACAAATAAAGACAACTTAACATTAGCTCAAAACTATGTGGACACCTGATGTTTGAACAAGCCCCATTCCAAAACCACTGGGATGATTATAAAATGCCTGACAAGGAGCCGAGTTGGACATAAACGTTTGTCCTGGACCTTTTCTCAGCCGTGTATTCCAGACCATTACATTTTAAATCATTTATACATCTTTTCCTATTTTATTTGTACTGCGATACAAAACCTGTTATGGATTTATTATAGGAGATAAAACTGGGAGATTTGTATTTTGATGAATCGCGAATTGATCATTATTACTATAATATTTTATATCATAAAAATTCTTGTTTTGTGAATCATTAGATCAGCAATACTTCGCTGCATGCTTTGGCGAAGGTTCGGGTTCAGATCCTGCTCTCGTATTTACCTTCTGAGTGTATGGTGTGTGTATACGGACACTGTGTACAGTGTAAAGCATTAATCCAGTTTATTGGTACTAATGGTGTATTTAGAGTCGGTTATAGACCCCTGAGCTCTTCCTATTAGTTTTTATTTGATGCTTGGATGATTTTCCCTTTGCTCCTCCTCCTCTTCACCCTCCTTAGAAAGTTCTAGCAAAACCAAAAGCCCATTTCTCGAATGGTAAACAGGCGCCTGACTGATAAAACACCAGCGCTTTCATTCCCCTGCTTCTGTAGAGCACTTGATGGAGTTGGAATTGTGCTACTTGTAGGAGAGTCGTTTTTTTTCCCCCTCCTTCGCTCCGATGTTGGTTGTAAATATGTCCTTAGTCTTAAGTAAACAACAGGCTTTCAAATAAAAACCCACAGGGCAAAAGAGGTGTGCTGGTAAACATGGCAGCTCTGACCTTCTCTGGTCTGTCAGTCAAACACGGATAGTTAAGAGGTTCCTCTGGCCTACGATAAAGACGGATTTTTTTTTTTTTTTTTTTACATTCATTTCTCTAGTACTTCATTTTCTTGCTTAAATTTTTTTCTTTTGTGGAAACTCCTCTACTCTTGTTGTCTCTTCTCTCATTTCTCATTTCTCATTTCTCATTTTCCTTCTCTTCTCTTCTCTTCTCTTCTCTTCTCTTCTCTTCTCTTCTCTTCTCTTCTCTTCTCTTCTCTATATTCCTGTTAAAAGGTGCCAATAATTCTGGAGCTGACTGTAGCTAGTTAGCATTAGGTCTCTGTATTAGTGAGATATTTTAATAGATATTGTGTTGAGATGTTACTGATGAATAAATTCCCGGATGGTGGTGCCGTGTGTTGGTGCCGTGTGTTGGTGCCATGGTGTGATGCCGTGTGCTGGTGCCATGGTGTGATGCCGTGTGCTGGTGCCATGGTGTGATGCCGTGTGCTGGTGGTGCCGTGTGCTGGTGGTGCCATGTGCTGGTGGTGCCATGTGCTGGTGGTGCCGTGTGTTGGTGCGGTGTGGTTCCTCCTCACTGATCGCACTCACCTGCAGCTGATTTGTGTGAGAGACAGAGATCCTGTCATGTCCTCCATATTCTCCACGCCGAGCTCTCTCCCGTCACGTCTCTCAGAGCCGGTGTTCTGCTTAGACTGAATCTGGCCCTAATTGGCTCCCTCTCCAGTTGGCACCAGTGCCCGCTGCTCACCCTGGCAACTAATTGGCTCCGTCGGCCGCTCGTTCTCTGAGCTACGGCCAGTCAGGATTGATGGATGGAGGCGAATGTCAGGAAAGCTGCTTTCTGACACGGACGCTTGTAAAGTCAATTCACAAGCCGAGAAGCAGGAGGGTGGCAAAGTTTTCCCTTCGACACGGCTCAGCTTTCAGACTTCCACTTAGAGAGTGAAAGCGGTGGCCGTGTTTCTGCACTAGCATGAGTGGAATTAAATAATATGCTGTGTTTGTGAGGCGGATACCGGGTTTCATCATACTTATTAAAAATACATCTAAAATTGATTTTATTTTTTAATCACTGCATCCTTAATTGAGGCAAGCCATTGATAGAGTTAGAAAAGAGATAAAGCATTCGATTCTCTAACGAAGAAGAAAATCTTTTATGATAAATTCCCCGAACAAGCGGTTTATACTGAAAGGGAAATTACAGAAATCATCTGTGTAACACTAACAAACTTTCCCTTCATTACTACCGAGCTTCCTTTATTATTTTATTTCCATACTGAATTATTCCTTAATGGACGATATTTACGCTCCTTCTCTTCAGACGAGCTCATCTCCAAAACCCTGTGCGTTTGAGTCTTCTATAAACACGTCTCCCGGGCAACGCCGGCGTGGGACGTAGCGTTTCGGGTTCTAGCATCTCTGTTAATAACGGACGACTCCGGCTTGTTTGTTTGCTAAGCTGAAAATCCCTGCGCAAATTAAAACAATTAGCTCTCTCCACAGTGCAGCAGCGAGAGCGGCGATAATTGCTCCGAACGTGGTGAGAGTGCAGCTTTTCTCTCTCTCTTAATGAGAAGGTTCGAGAGAGCGAGAGAAGGAGGTGACTGGCGGCCATCTTAAACTCCTCGCCGAGGTCTCGACAAGAGTGCGTGTGAATTTATGGCACTTCGAGAGTCTGATTTTCTATTAAGTAATTCTATTAAGATTTATTAAATAGCTGATGAACCGGGCTAGCGGTCTTAATCTGGTTTGCTTTTTAAAAAAACGTTATGTAATTATACCCCAGTGCCATCTGCATACCTTCCTTTGTACTTTCTGCATTGGTGACGAGGAGAAGAAGAAGAAGAAGAAGAAGAGGGCAGGGAAAAGGGAAGGAAAGGGGGCGGGGCTTCTAGAGATTGTCAGTTAACACAAGCAAGTTTAAAAAAATGCTCAAAAGGTGTGTACGCATATATTTATTTTACTTTAATAACAGCTATAAGGTCTTTCTATAGCAAAAATGAACTGGACATCAACTGACCAATGAGAGCGGATATTACACAAACTCCTGATGATTGGCTTATCATAATTGGCTTATGGTGATTGGTTTATGGCCAACGTTAGAACAGTACACAGATGTCATCTTTAAACAGAAACTGATTCCTTACACCGTGTGATATCTGCAGGCTAAAGGGAGTTAGCTGTCCGTCCATTTCCTGTAGCGTTTATCCTACACAGGGTCATAGGGAACCTGGAGTCTATATCAGGGGCACTCTCATACCCACTTCAGACAATTTAGAGATGGCAGTCAGCTTACAAGCTATGTCTTTTGACTGAGGGAGAAAACCGGAGAACCCAGAGGAAACCCCTGAAGCACAGGGAGAACAGGAGAACACGGAAACACTGAGCAGGGCAGATACAGGAATCGAACCCCCAACCCTAAAGGTAGGGGGCAAATGTGCTAACCAATGAACCACTATATTGTTAGCAGTAAAAACTTGCTGCTTTTTTAGAATTCTTCCTCGGTTTGCAAACATATTTCACTAAATTCCACTCGCATTTCTTCCTGCAGATATCAGGTTGTGTAAGGAGACAATTTCACATTAATGCGATAATGAAAACCGTCAATCTGCCCACACACACACACACACACACACACACACGTACTTGAGACATCTCATTTGTCCAGGGTTTTTGTTTCCAATTATTAATGGATGAATAAATTAAAAAAAAATATAGCTGCGAGGAGCAATTATCAGAGTTCAAGCACTTTAAGAACTTTAAATGCATATGTAAAAAGATATTAGGTATTACTTCGCAAGCGTTAAGCACTTAAATTGGAGATGGAACAAGACAGTGACACTTAACGAGTTTCATAAGGACACTCCAATGCGTTCGGCAAATACGGCGTCTCAACACACTCAAACACGCTCAAAATGGCCGACTTGGTAAACTTGGGTATCACTCGACTCTGTATGATTCCCTGAATCTAAAAACACACAATTCCATGTATCACTTGATGCCATTTTCAGTGTTCCTTGATTTTAAGAACACGTTTTATACAAGGCGTTATAGGTTCCTAAAGTCATTCTTCACCCTCAGGTCATGGTTTGCTCAGTATATGTGAGCAGCTTGGCCTTTCAGAAATCTTTCAGTAAGGGGGCAGTGGTAGCTCAAGTGATTAAGCCTCTGGGTCGTTGACCGGAAGATCAGGGTTCAAACCCCAGCGCTGCCAAGCTGCCACCGTTGGGCCCTTGTGCAAGGTGACCCTGTGTTCTGAACCCAACCCCTAAGGATGGGATATGTACACCGATGACATTATGAGCAGTGAGAGGTGAATTGAATAAGACTGGTGATCTCCTCATCATGGCACCTGTTAGTGGGTGGGATATATTAGAGGCAGCAAGTGAACATTTTGTGCTTAAAGTTCTTGTGGGGTGTTCCTGGTCTGCAGTGGTCAGTATCTATCAAAAGTGGTCCAAAGAAGGAACAGTGGTGAACCGGTGACAGGGTCATGGGCGGCCGAGACTCATTGCTGCACATGGTGAGTGAAGGCTGGCCCGTGTGATCCAATCTAACAGACGAGCTACTGTTGCTCAGATTACTGAAGAAGTTAATGCTGATTCTGATAGAAAGGTGTCAGAATACACAGTGCTTGATGGGTCAGGGCTGTTGGCAGGTGGTCATAATGTTATGCCTGGTCGATGTATATGTGACAAAGATTTTTATTTTTTTTAAAAAAGACGCGTTTCAAAAGTTACGGCGATTTCTGTACGTTTATTTGTTTTGATCTCTGTAGCGCCACCGTGTGGCTGATCGGGGTGAGTTTTAGATGGGTGGAGTCCTACTTTACCATCCTTCACCGTTTCAATTCTCCAGGCTTTACGGTTTGTTCCGCACGATCAGAAAAGTAATCATCATAACAACGATAATAAATCCCTACAATAACAACAAGGTTTCAGCACTTTATGCTTGAACCCTTAATAAACCCCCCATAAAAACAAAAAAACACAGTCCAGTACACCTCACAGCCCTGAAGGATCATTTCAGTATTAATGTCCAGTTGCTATTAGCATTAACTTTGTGTAAAGCATCAAAATTAGCACCTCATTGTACTTCATTAGGAATTTTTCCTTTACCATGACACCACATCAGTTCATCTTTCAAGCAGCGTGAGCAAAGTGGGAACTGGGAGGTTTTTCCAAATCTTTATTTATTTATTTATTTATTTATAACCAAACTGCTTTCAGATCATTTTTTTGGTGTACTCAAAGCCTAATTATCTGTAGTTACTTAAGTCCAAAGCAAAACCGAGTAAACACTGAGCAGGTCTCTCTCGTCTTGTATATCCGTATAAAACCGTGTGAAAGCTTTTTTATGTTCTCACAGCAGCCAGAGGAGTCCATTTATTTCTGATTTCAGACAGAGTTTGTGTGAAGAAGCTTCTGGCTTGGAAAATTCACAGGTGTTGTGAATGTATACTATATTGCCAAAAGTTTTGGGACACCCCTCCAAATCACTTAATCAGCTTCATACCAAGACATTTTGGACAATTTCATGCTTTGTGGGAACAGTTTGGGGATGACCCCTTCCTGTTCCAACATGACTGCACACCAGTGCACAAAGCAAGGTCCATAAAGACATGGATGAATGAGTTTGGTGTGGAAGAACTTGACTGAGTCCTGACCACAACCTGATAGAACACCTTTGGGACGAATTAGAGTGGAGACTGCGAGCCAGGTCAAAACTGGGACGTCTGCTTTTACATGAACATGAATGTAATATGGAGTTGTTCCAACCTTTACAGCTATAACAGCTTCAACTCTTCTGGGAAGGCTTTCCACAAGGTTTAGGAGTGTGTTTATGGGAATTTTTTAGACCATTTCTCTAGAAGTGCATTTGTGGCCTCCTGGTGATCCAGCGGCAGGATCCTGCACTCTCATTGCCGCGGCCTGGGTTCGATTCCCGGGCAGGAAGCTAACCCAGCCACTGAAGGGTTAACTCGCATTGCCGGTCCCAAGCCCGGATTAAATGGGAGGGTTGCGTCATGAAGGGCATCCAACATAAAACCTGTGCCAAATTGGAACATGCGGACCAAATGATCCAATGTGGCAACCCCAACAACAAGAAGAGCAACAGCCTCTAGAAGCACATTTGTGAGGTCAGGCACTGATGCTGGACAAGAAGGCCTGGCCTGGCTCGCAGTCTCCGCTCTAGTTCCTCCACACCAAACTCTCTCATCCATGTCTTTATGCTTTGTGCACTGGTGTGCAGTCATGTTGGAACAGGAAGGGGTCATCCCCAAAAATGTGGTACCTCAAGTGATTAAGGCTCTGGGTCGTTGACCGGAAGATTGGGGTTTCAAACCCCAGCACTGCCAAGCTGCTAGGGATGGGGGAGGAAAAGGGGGAAAAATGGGGGAGGGGGAGGGGCTTCTAGAGATCATTTAATGAGCGAGTTTAAAAAATAACTGTAATAATCATAATAATAAAATAAATAAATTATAAAATAATGACAGTGAAAAATAAATAACAGTGAAGCATCTACTGTTTGATTATATAAAAATCCAGCTATTTTGGTGAATTTTGAATTACATTTCAGCGTACTCGGATGTTACAGAGCTCGTACTCTGATACGGAAATACAAAATGCTTTTTTATTTTATTTTTTTGGTATTTATTTTATCATCAACCCACACTAGCTTTGTTTTAACCACTGAGACGCTATTCTCTCATCCATCTCTCTCTCTCTCTCTCTCTCTCTCACTCACACACACACACACACTGCTTTGTTAGACTCTCTCGGGAGGAAACTTTATCCTAAAGGCATTGGTCTCACTTCTGTCCTCAGCAGCCCTCAGACCTCTTCTTTGGATCTCATTTCTTTGTTTATTTATTGTTGTTTTTTCCCTCTCAGGTCTCTCAGATCTCTTGGATCGTTCTTCCCAGTTCAGAAGCTGCACTGTATGTGAAAGTGACGTACGATTAGATTTCCCCGCAGGTTTTCCCCAACGGCTTTGGCAAAGATAACTTTGTACCGCAAAGTGCTTTATCAATCAGTTAATACCTCAGGCCAGTGTTGAGTCGATTTATCAATCCGTCCGATCTGGACGCGTATCTCACCCGAGTTGTAGTGGTGCTCAGTGACTGATGGAGGCAGCAGAAACGCCGAGCTCGGCTCTCACGCCGCCGGGAGCACGCGCTGAGCCGAACGCGGCTAAGGGAAAATTTATCATTGTTTTTAAGAGAAGCTGAAACTGTACATGTCTGAGAAATTCTGTACAGAACATACTAGTGAGCGAGAACAGGACCGAATCTTTTACAGAATTTCAAAGCAATAAAGTACACAAGCTAAGGAAATTGTGGAAATGATCCGATTCTGAATATGTCAAACACAACATTCAGTGTTTCTGTAGAATTAATGCATCTGAAAGATTAAAAGAAAACACACCATGGGTTATTTTTCTTAAGAGAAAGAAGAGAGATAAAGCTAGTGTAGAAGAAGAGCAGAAGACAATGGACATTCTGACCTTCGTCAAGCATTTATTTCTATCTATCTATCTATCTATCTATCTATCTATCTATCTACTTCTCTGTCTGTCTGTCTGTCTGTCTGTCTATTTATCTGTCTGTCTGTCTGTCTGTCCTTCTGTCTGTCCGTCTGTCTGTCTGTCTATTTATGTCTGTCCGTCTATCTATCTATCTATCTATCTATCTATCTATCTATCTATCTATCTATCTGTCTGTCTGTCTGTTTGTCTATCTATCTATCTATCTATCTGTCTGTCTGTCTGTCTGTCTGTCTGTCTGTCTGTCTGTCTATCTGCCTGTCTGTCTATTTTTCTGTCTGTCTGTCTGTCTATTTATCTGTCTGTCTGTTTGTCTATCTATCTATCTATCTATCTATCTATCTATCTATCTATCTATCTATCTATCTATCTATCTGTCTGTCTGTCTGTTTGTCTATCTATCTATCTGTCTGTCTGTCTGTCTGTCTATCTGCCTGTCTGTCTATTTTTCTGTCTGTCTGTCTGTCTATTTATCTGTCTGTCTGTTTGTCTATCTATCTATCTATCTATCTATCTATCTATCTATCTATCTATCTATCTATCTATCTGTCTGTCTGTCTGTCTGTGGATTTGTAGTCTGTCTGTCTGTGGATTTGTAGTTATCTATATTGAGTGAGATTGAGATGAAGTGTGAAGTGTAAATGGATCTGAGAGTGTATTAGATAATGATATGAATTATTTCAGAGCTCTTGCTGTGTGGTTAAATGTTAAAGATCTTTTATCATATTCATTTTAGGATTATTTTATATTGTGTATTATGTATCACACCGTGACTTTAGCCAGAGGCCAAATCTTTAGGATGTAGATAAAGTCTGTGTGGAATCTCTTCTTCTCTTCTCTTCTCTTCTCTTCTCTTCTCTTCTCTTCTCTTCTCTTCTCTTCTCTTCTCTTCTCTTCTCTTCTCTTCTCTTCTCTTCTCTTCTCTTCTCTTCTCTTCTCTTCTCTTCCATCCCATCCCCTCTTATCTTCCTTTCATTTTTTTCTGATCTCATGTCTGCTCATCCCTTCACTTTGGATGGTCTTTTCTTTTCTTTTCTTTTCTTTTCTTTTCTTTTTTCCTTCTTTTTTTGTTTCTTTTCTTTTCTTTTAATTTCTGTTTTTTCTTTTCTCTTCTTTTTTTTCCTTCTTTTCTTTACTTTTCTTGTCATTCTTCTTTCTTTTCTTTTTTCCTTCTTTTTATTTCTTTTAATTTCTGTTTTTTCTTTTCTTTTTGCCTCATCTCTTCTCTTTCATTGTTTTCTTTTGTTCCGTTCTCCTCACATTCTCTTGCTATTTCTATTTCTCTCATTGTTTTCTCTTTTCTTATTTTGTCTTTTGGCGTGTAAAACAGTAAAATGTGATGTGTGTGTGTGTGTATGAAGGACAGCAGGTGTGATTGAGACCTCTCTGTATTTAATAATGAAGTCTTTATGGCCGGCTGATAATTTGATCAGTACTCACACTCACACTTCATTATTTTTTTGGAGGACGTTTGCTTCAAACACGAGGGACGTGCCTCTGCTCCGCCTCTCGCCTCCACCAGATTGACCTTTCACCTCTGTGCAGCATTCCTCCCCATTACCCAGTGACCATTCCTGTCATTGTTGGATATTCCTGACTTCCCGGTGCTGTGGGTTTGCCGGTTCAGACCCGGTTCCTCTCGTGTGTGTTTGCTCTTTTGATCATTTCCACACATCATGTCAGGAACATGTATCAGTATTCTACTCTTTTCTCCATGTTCCTGTTTCACTGACCACCTCTGAACTATAACACACACACACACACACACACACGCGCGCGCGCGCACACACACACACACACACACCCTCTCACTGTTCTATTCTTCCTTCTTAGGGCAGAATAGGAGTGACCTGACCTTTGACCTTTGCCCGAAGCCTGCTGGACAAGCCTGTACTTAGTTGTTGGGGGTTTGTTATGCTAACTCGGTTGCCCGTGATGGATTCGAATAACTTTGACCTTGGGTTGCCATGGTTACTGAAAAAAAGACAATTGAAATCGGTTAAATGTGCTCCGGTGTGATTTTATGGGGTGAGGATTTAGATTTAGGATTTACACAAAAATTCAGCGTGCCTTAAAACGTTTTAAACCCAAACACCAGATAAAATAATACACTTTGTGCAGCTACTTTGGATTTAATTGTTTATGTAGTGAGTTAGTTTGCTGCGTAGTTGGATAATTTTTTTGAAATGTTCTTGAGATTATTCTTTTTTCTTCCTTTAAGATAGTGCTGTCGTATTCTCTGATCTGGTTGGTCAGAAATCTTTAATTTCCTGCTATACATCACAGGTTTCTATGGTAACAGCTGATTCACATAGACATCACAGGTATATATTAATGTGTTATGGTTTCTATGGTAACAGCTGATTCATAAGGACATCACAGGTTTATATTAATGTGTTATGGTTTCTATGGCAACCGCTGATTCATAAGGACATCACAGGTTTATATTAATGTGTTATGGTTTCTATGGCAACCGCTGATTCACATTGACATCACAGGTATATATTGTGTTATGGTTTCTATGGTAACAGCTGATTCATAAGGACATCACAGATTTATATTAATGTGTTATGGTTTCTATGGTAACGACTGATTCACATAGACATCACAGGTATATATTAATGTGTTATGGTTTCTATGGCAACCGCTGATTCATAAGGACATCACAGGTTTATATTAATGTGTTATGGTTTCTATGGCAACCGCTGATTCACATTGACATCACAGGTATATATTGTGTTATGGTTTCTATGGTAACAGCTGATTCATAAGGACATCACAGGTTTATATTAATGTGTTATGGTTTCTATGGTAACAGCTGATTCACATAGACATCACAGGTATATATTAATGTGTTATGGTTTCTATGGTAACGACTGATTCACATAGACATCACAGGTATATATTAATGTGTTATGGTTTCTATGGCAACCGCTGATTCACATTGACATCACAGGTATATATTGTGTTATGGTTTCTATGGTAACAGCTGATTCATAAGGACATCACAGGTTTATATTAATGTGTTATGGTTTCTATGGTAACAGCTGATTCACATAGACATCACAGGTATATATTAATGTGTTATGGTTTCTATGGTAACCGCTGATTCACATTGACATCACAGGTATATATTAATGTGTTATGGTTTCTATGGTAACAGCTGATTCATAAGGACATCACAGGTTTATATTAATGTGTTATGGTTTCTATGGTAACCGCTGATTCACATAGACATCACAGGTTTATATTAATGTGTTATGGTTTCTATGGTAACAGCTGATTCACATAGACATCACAGGTATATATTAATGTGTTATGGTTTCTATGGTAACGACTGATTCACATAGACATCACAGGTATATATTAATGTGTTATGGTTTCTATGGTAACAGCTGATTCATAAGGACATCACAGGTTTATATTAATGTGTTATGGTTTCTATGGTAACAGCTGATTCACATAGACATCACAGGTATATATTAATGTGTTATGGTTTCTATGGTAACGACTGATTCACATAGACATCACAGGTATATATTAATGTGTTATGGTTTCTATGGTAACAGCTGATTCATAAGGACATCACAGGTTTATATTAATGTGTTATGGTTTCTATGGTAACCGCTGATTCACATTGACATCACAGGTATATATTAATGTGTTATGGTTTCTATGGTAACAGCTGATTCATAAGGACATCACAGGTTTATATTAATGTGTTATGGTTTCTATGGTAACCGCTGATTCACAAGGACATCACAGGTTTATATTAATGTGTTATGGTTTCTATGGTAACGACTGATTCACAAGGACATCACAGGTTTATATTAATGTGTTATGGTTTCTATGGTAATGACTGATTCACAAGGACATCACAGGTTTATATTAATGTGTTATGGTTTCTATGGTAACCGCTGATTCACATAGACATCACAGGTTTATATTGATGTGTTATGGTTTCTATGGTAACCGCTGATTCACATAGACATCACAGGTTTATATTAATGTGTTATGGTTTCTATGGTAACCGCTGATTCACAAGGACATCACAGGTTTATATTAATGTGTTATGGTTTCTATGGTAACGACTGATTCACAAGGACATCACAGGTTTATATTAATGTGTTATGGTTTCTATGGTAACCGCTGATTCACAAGGACATCACAGGTTTATATTAATGTGTTATGGTTTCTATGGTAACGACTGATTCACAAGGACATCACAGGTTTATATTAATGTGTTATGGTTTCTATGGTAACGACTGATTCACAAGGACATCACAGGTTTATATTAATGTGTTATGGTTTCTATGGTAACCGCTGATTCACAAGGACATCACAGGTTTATATTAATGTGTTATGGTTTCTATGGTAACGACTGATTCACAAGGACATCACAGGTTTATATTAATGTGTTATGGTTTCTATGGTAACGACTGATTCACAAGGACATGTGTATCGTGTGTATTGATGGAAGGAGTCTCCAGTTTTAGCGTCAGGTTTCCTCCATGTGAAAGTCTTAGCCTTGATCTCATCATGCTAGTGGAATGATTTAATGATTTTGGTGTTGAGGAAGAAGAGGAGAGAGCAGGAAGTGTACAGTGCTCTTGTTCCTGACACAGCACATCTCTACTGATAACCTCTCTCTCTCTCTCTCTCTCTCTATCTCTCTCTCTATCTCTCCCTCTCTCTCCCCCCCTCGTTCACACTCTCAAAGTGCAGAGCTCAGCTAATTAAAAACTCTTAATTACTCAGCAGTGGCTAATTGATATTCCACCAGACCCTATTCCACCTAAACGATCTGTTTCATTCCAGCACAGAGCCTGTAGCTGGTCTCTCGTCTCTCTCAGAGCTCAGAGAGTTAGACTAATGGTTCTCTTTCAGAACATGGACAGATGTTGGGTCTGGAGAAGGAAGTGACACGGAACATTCTGGAATGATGTGACCTTATAGTGACGTCTCGTCTTCTGTCTACTCTTCTCTACTCCTTTATTCTCGCCTTGTCTTGTCCCATCTCCTTTTCTTACTACTTTGTCTCTTGTTCTCATCTGTTCTTTCGTCTCTTCTCTTCTCTTCTCTTCTCCTCGTTCGCTTCTTGTCTCGTCTCCTCTTGTTCTCTTTTCTTCTCCTTTCTCTTTTCTTCTCCTTGTCTCTTCTCTTCTCTTGTTCTCGTCTTGTTTCGTCTCTTCTCTTCTCTTCTCTTCTCTTCTCTTCTCTTCTCTTCTCTTCTCTTCTCCTCGTTCGCTTCTTGTCTTGTCTCCTCTTGTTCTCTTTTCTTCTCCTTTCTTTTCTTCTTGTCTCTTCTCTTCTCTTGTTCTCGTCTTGTTTCGTCTCATCTCTTCTCTTCTAGTCCCTTGTTCTTGTCTCGTCTCTTCTATTCTCGTCTCTTGTCTCATCTCTTTTCCTCTCCTCTCCTCTCCTCTCCTCTCTACCCCCTTTTCCCCCTTTTCTTTCATTTTCCCTAGATTTCATTTCTGTTCTTTTCTCTTCTCTTGCCTTTTTTGTTTTCTCATTTATCCATTTCTTTTTTCTCATTTCCTTGGCCCTTCTCTTGTTTATTTCTTCTCTTCTCTTCTCTTCTCTTCTCTTCTCTTCTCTTCTCTTCTCTTCTCTTCTCTTCTCTTCTCTTCTCTTCTCTTCTCTTCTCTTTCCTCTCATTTTCTCTTCTTTTCACCTGTCTGCAATCCTCTCTCCTCTTTTCTCTAATCTCCTCTCTTCTTTCATTTCTCCATCCTCTGATGTAAACCACAGACCTTTTGCATTGTTTTTACTTAAATGCCTTTTCATCCTCCTCCTTCTCATCTTCATCCTCCTCCTCCTCCTCTATGTCTTCATCATCGCCCTCCTCCCCATAATTTTTTTCTCTTTCTCCTCTACATTCTCTTCCTCCTTTTCATCCCCTCTTTATCCTCTTCCTCCTCCTCCTCATTATTCCCTTCCTCTTCCTCCTCTCTTCATCCTTTATCTTCCTTTATCTCTTCATCATCACCCTCCTCCCCTTCATCATTATCTTCCTCCTTTTCATCCTCCCCTCTTTATCCTCCTCCTCCTCCTCATCCCATTCCTCCTCCTCTTCATCCTCCTTCTCTATCTCCTCCTCTTCATTCTCCTCTTCCTTCTTTTCATCTTCATCCTCCTCCTCCTCTTCCTTTTCTGTGTGTCTTGTCCTGTGCATGTGTAGTTCATTTCCACTTTTTCATGATTAATTGCCAGTTCTGTTCTTCATTAGGGGGCAGAGTGGTGCATCATGGGTGGTGTAAGTGGCAGTGTTTTGTCGGGGGTTGTAAAGTGATTAGATGAGCTGGGCGGGGGTTGAATGGGTTTAATCAGATGGAAGTAATCCTGACACGTCGCGTGACGGAGTGACTGCCATATGCCCCATCTGATCCATTGTGAGAGAGAGAAAAAGAGCATGAGAGAGAAAATCCCTGGATGCACATAGATGTCTGCGCCTCCCCGCTTTTAATTGCGCATCGGTTACGCTTTTTATCTATCAGCCTGCGAAGGCAGCTGCTCGGAGTGTGTGTGTGTGTGTGTGTGTGTGTGTGTGTGTCACAGAGTCAAGATGAAGGTCAATCACAGAATCACTTTTTTCTTTTTATACCGACTGCACAGCTGAAGCTCCACATGGACGGATCAGTAAAACTCACCCACGCAGAGGCCTCAGGAAAGACCAGAAATCTAGTGAGAGTCTGGAGAGTTCGGGTCAGCTGCAGTCTACTCTCTCAGGGCCTGCACTCCTCTGTCTGTGTGTGTGTCTGTGTGTGTGTCTGTGTGTGTGTCTGTGTGTGTGTGTGTGTGTTGTCTAGAGATGCTGTAGATCTGATATCCAGCATCAGCCCAGGATCAGCTAAAAACACTGGATTTAATTTTAGTCTTTCTTTCTTTCTTTCTTTCTTTCTTTCTTTCTTTCTTTCTTTCTTTCTTTCTTTCTTTCTTTCTTTCTTTCTTTCTTTCTTTCTTTCTTTCTGTATAATATTAAACTGGAAATACAGGCTTTTGTTTATTTATTTGTTTGTTTATTTATTTGTTTGTTTTCTTTGTTTATGTAGTTATTTATCTGTCTGTTTTTATTATTTACTTATTGATTGATTGATTTTTTAAAATGTAACTTTATTATATAGTATTATGATTGAATTACAGTTTATTTATTTGTTTTTGTTTATTAATTTATTTATGGCACTTGATTATATGTCATCATCCGACTCCCCTAACCACCGGATTCATCTCATCACCCCATTCCCTTCTTCACCTGATTCCTCTCATCACCCGATTTCCTTCATCACCCGATTCCTCTCCTCACCCGATTCCTCTCCTCACCCGGTTCCTCTCCTCACCCGGTTCCTCTCCTCACCCGATTCCCTTCATCACCTGATTCCTCTCATCACCTGATTCCTCTCATCACCTGATTCCTCTCCTCACCCGATTCCTCTCCTCATCTGGTTCCTCTCCTCACCCGGTTCCTCTCATCACCCGATTCCCTTCATCACCTGATTCCTCTCATCACCTGATTCCTCTCATCACCTGATTCCTCTCATCACCCGGTTCCCCTCCTCACCCGATTCCCTTCATCACCCGATTCCTCTCATCACCCGATTCCCTTCATCACCCGATTCCCTTCATCACCCGATTCCTCTCATCAGCCGATTCCCTTCATCACCCGATTCCCTTCATCACCCAATTCCTCTCATCACCTGGTTCCCTTCATCACCTGGTTCTTCTCATCAGCTAATTATCACCCACAGAGAATAAACACTGTGTGAGTGCAGCTCCATGTTTCTTCAGACTGATGATTGTTTTCTTGGTGTGGATTTCATTACCATGCACTGAGAGCGTCTCTCAGCCTCTATAGCTCAACTCTGATGCCTATCTCTCAACTGGGATTGGATCTAGATTAGATTTTCTTTCTTTTATAAGCACATTTTTCTTTGTTTCTCTTTCCCAACTGTCTTAATCCACTGCACTCTGTGTGTATACAAGAGGAAGAGAAATCTCTCTCTCTCTCTCTCAGCAGCATTTAGTGATAAGGTTTGAAAATGTCATTTAAACAGAAATCTGTCCTTTTCATATCCTGTCTCTGCTTGCAGGAGAGGATGGTGTGTAAAGTAAGGCACTCATTTACTCGACATGGTAGTAGTATTTCTTCTAAAAAACATTTCTATTGACCGTTGCCATGGTTTCATGATAAGATATTGCACTGTGTTTAATAGGCCACTCAGCAACAACATGTACACTGACCTATATGCAAAGCTGGACGAATCATAAGTTCTGATTATGTAGGTTCTCTGGACGAATCATTCGCTGGTCCACAGAACAAATAAAAGCTGGAACGCTTGACCAATTTCTGTGTATGAAGACAACTCATCTCTAGGAGAGTCTGAAGTTGTGCATTATGTTTGGTAGAACCTTACACAAAGATCCTACTTGAGAAGCTCAAATATTTATACAGTGTGCAGTATATAAAGCAAACAAAAGAACCATTCTTCTTGCTTCTTTAATGTGTAGAACCCTAAAACCATGGTTCCATTTTTGCTTCCCCACAGAGACGCTTTTGGTACATGGTTCTTCGAAGAACTTCATTTTTCTTAATGGTGTAAAGAACTTTTTTTTTTTTTAGCCTAAAGAACCTTTTATCCATGACAGAGACCCTTGTGTGAAATGGGAAACGTTTTGTGGATGTGGATAAAGGTTCTCCATAGAACTGTACACCCTGACAATTTAAGAACCTTTATTTTTAAGCATGTGCAGTTTATAAAGCAGGCAGTAGATCCATTTTTAGATTCTGTATAGAAACATAAAACATAGGGTTCCATTTTTGGTTCCTCGAAAAGAACCTTTTAGTAAATCATTCTTTATTTTCTGAGTGACATATTACACAAGAACCAGTGTAACAAACGTTCCATGGATGTTAAAGGTTCCTAATAGACCCATACACCCTGACAAAGAACCCATTAAGATCTAGATAAACCATTTCTAACTATTGAAGTTTATATAAAGCAAGTGAAATAAACATTTAATGTTGTAGAGCCATTACTTTCAGTGTAGAACCCCAAAACTGAGGGTTCCTTTTTTTAGTTTAGTAGTATTTAGTATTTTTTTATTTTAGTATTATTTGTTTAGTATTATTTTTTTAATTATTATTATTATTATTATTATTGTTTAATAATTAATTAATTTGTTTGTTTGTTTATTTATTATTATTGTCATTTATTTAATTATTTGTTTGTTTGTTTAATTTTTTAGAACTTAAAAAAATATTATTATTATTTAGAAATTAATTAATTAATTAATTTTTTTGTTTCTTTATTTATTTTTTAATTTTTTTTAGAACATCCGTTTGTGACAGAAGCCATCAAGATCTATATAAACCATTTATAACTATTGAAGTTTATTATTGTAGAACCATTCCTTTCAGTGTAGAACCCCAAAAGCTGAGGCTTCCTTGTTTGTATATTTAATTATTTAGATTATTTATACAATCCTAAATCGTAGGGTTCCATTTGTGATTCCTCAGACCGATTAGCTGTGGTCTCTCTTTTGTTTTTTTTCCCATCTGTGGTTGATGATCTCAGCCTGGACACACACTTGCTTAACTCTCCCTTTGGCTGCATGCTGTTAATGCTCTAGTTGAACTTATCTACCGTTTCACATCTGTTTCTCCAAGCACATCTCCTATTGGTTGTCTTTGGCTGCTTATTTGCGTAAAATTTGCATAAAATTGCACTGCCCAATCTGCCCTGTTTCTAAGATTGAGAATCTTGGACTCTTTCCTGAGCGTTCTGTTTAGCTCTGATGTTCTTTTGTCCTTATTTTTAGCTGAATTTCTCATCCATGTTCCCCTGAAATGCTTCTAACGGTCAGTTTGACATTTACCGTCATTACCGTCATTATGTGAGCTTAGCATCGCTCCTCGATTCCGTTCAAACGCGATGGTGTGGAGAATAGCTTTCTTTCTCGGGTGCGCTCCGAGTTAACCGCTGTTCCAGACTATTCCACAGACGTTATTAAAGAAAATGACTGATTGCTTTATCTCGTGTAGAAGGGAAGCTTCTCGCTTCTGCTCTTCTGATAAAAGCCCAGCGAGTCCGAGCAGAGAAGTCATGAGCTGAAGGTCAGGAGAGGAGCGATAGAGGAGCCATAAAGAATCTTCATTGTCCTCCTGCTGATGTTATCCTCCCATCAGCCTTTTCAACACAGGGTCTGCACACACTCTGATGACACACTGATAAAGACCTGTCATGAACCGATGCCCTTGGAAGGATCCGAGGGCAAGACGTCGACATCCAGGTTCTTCTCTAAGGAACCTAATGCATATGTATGTTATTATACCATACGGATTAAGATCTGACATCCGGAAGACCTTCAACGTTTGTCCTTTTGATGGAACCTTTAAAGGTTTGAGCTCCACTCAAGGTTCCTTGTGGTTCTTTATAAGAACCCTGTGGGTTTTGGTCAGGAGAACTTTTATATGAAAAAAAATTAAAAACGGCCCTTTGTAGAACTCCTTGGTGTGCAATGAAGGGTTTACATTAAAAAGGGGCTATAATTCAAAGAATGTGCAAGAATCCCATTACTTTTGGGAAGTGTATCTCTATGGAGGTAATGGTTCTACTGTATATAAAGACCTGACTTGGGGTTCCATGCACTCTTAACAATAGAGGTGCCTGGAAGAACCAAAAATGTTTTTTTGTGGTGATATTTTAGAGGTTCCCCAAAGAACTTTTCAGTGAATAGTTCTTAAAAGAACCCCTTTTTCCTTAAAGCCAGAACCTTTTTTTTCTCTACAAAGAACCTTTTGTTCAGTGGAAAGGTTCTATGGATGTTAAAGGTTCTTCATAAAACCATGCAACCTTAAACAAAGAACCTGTTTAAGAACCTTCATTATGAACAGTGTGCAGTATATAAAGCAATTTTTTTGGCTCTCCAAAGAACTTTCCAGTACATGGTTCTTAGAACACCACCTCCTTTTTGTCTAAATGCCATAAAGAACACTTTTCTCATTTAAAGAATCTTTTATCCACAACAGAGAACCTTTTCTGTAATGGGAATGTTCTCTGGATGTTACAGGTTCTTATATTATATTTGTTTATTCATTTTTGTCATATATACATTACAGCACAGTTCTTTCTTCACATAGCCCAACTTTGGAAGGTCAAAGGTGCAGCACCCCTGGAGCGGAGAAGGTTTAAGGGCCTTGCTCAAGGGCCCAGCATTGGCAGCTTAGTAGTGCTGGGGCTAGAACCCTGATCCTCCAATCAACAATCAAGAGCCTTAACCACTTGATCCACCACTGCCCTCTCCATAGAACTGTACACCCTGACAAATCGTGTGCCGTTTACAAAGCAAGCAGTAGATAAATTTTTTAGATTCTGTATAGAACCCTAAATCATAGGGTTCCATTTTTGGGGTTCCTCAAGAAGAATCTTCCTTTTTCTTTGCGACATGTGACACAAAAACCCAGTATAACAGAAACATTCCATGGATGTTAAAGGTTCCTAATGAAGTGTATATGCAAGGGAAATAAACATTAAAGGCTCTGTGTAGAACCCCAAAACCGCAGAACCGAGGGTTCCTCCTAAATTGTTGATGATTTGGGTCCTGACTGTTTGTTTGTATTGTGTGTTTTGTCGCAGGCGAAGCAGCTGGAGGAAAGAGATCAGCAGCTGAGGAAGCAGGACGCCTTCTACAGGGAACAACTGAACAAACTGGAGGAACGGGTACGAACACACACACACACACACACACACACACACTCTTATAATTGATGACGTTCTCTCTATAATTGAACTGTTACCTTGCCGTGTTTCCAGTCCGTGCCTCAGACTCGGTGTAGATTTCTGCCACTGGAACAAATGAAAGCGGGGGTCCTGGTTATGTTTCTCGTACCCTTGGGGGTAGTTCAGAGGGGGGTTCCTGGATTTGACGTAATGAGATTCACGTGAACCAGATCGCCTTTTAGACACTTTGTCCTTAACCTCTCGTCCTCCTGCTGCTCTCTCTCTCCTGCTGGGTATCACCGAGAGTGGAGTTCACAGCCCTTCACCTGCAACACACACACACACACACCGTAACACACACTCAGATACAGTGCTACATGACAGACCAGGCTCTCCAGAGACTGTGTGTGTGTGAGAGTGTGTGTGTTTTTGTCAGCCCCTCCTATGACCTATTTTAAACGGACTGTGATATCGGTGCTGTGAAAGTGCTGAAGGAGCGTTTTTTTTGTTCTTTTTCCTTTTTTTAACTTCCTCTTCTCCCCCCCAAACTCCTCCCTAAAGCAGCAGTCTTTGTCTGGTTATTAATTGCATGCTGTGTTGCTTTAGTTTGGAATATCCTTTACCCAATCCCTCAAGGTTACCCACAAACTTTCTGTACTGTAAAGTCACAGCTGCGTCCGTATCTGAGGAACCAAATAAACGCTGAGAGAACCCAACATCTGGAAGAATGAGGGATTAATAGGTACTTCACACAGAGGGAGTTAAAGCTAAAGCTAAAGCTGCTGTAAGTGTTTACTTTATTTAGGATTCTCCTTCTCTTCTTCTCTCTCTTTTTCCCTCTCATTCTCTTCTCTCCACCCTTCTCTCTCTCTCTCTCACTCTCCATCACCTCTTCTCCAGCGTCTCTCTCTCTCTCTCTCTCTCTCTCTCTCACTCTCCGTCACCTCTTCTCCAGCGTCTCTCTCTCTCTGTCTCTCTCTCTCTCTCTCTCTCTCTCTCACTCTCTCTTACTCTCCCTCACCTCTTCTCCAGTGTCTCTCTCTCTCTCTCTCTCTCTCTCACACACACATTCTCTCTTTCGATTTCATTTCCTTTTCCTCTTTTTACTTCTCTCCCTCTTCCTCATCCCTTCTCTCTCTTTAGTTTTCTTCTTCTCTTTTTCTTTTCTCACTCTCCCTCACCTCTTTTTCTCCTCTCTCTCTCTCCCTCTCTCTCTCTCTCTCTCTCTCTCTCCCACAGTGACAGGAATATTATTGATCGCCTCCTGCCTCATAAATCAGCTATAGATCCTTGTTCAATACTCAGAGCGGCGTGTCAGCAGCTCAGCGTCTCATCTCAAATAGAGACAGAGGGGAACCCCGTGAGCCGGACCCCGACCCGTTTTTAGCCCCTATGGATTTATGGATGTGTTTGTAAGATAAATGTGCTAAACGTCCTGAGAGCAGGAGAGCGCTTAAAAAACCAGTAGCTCGGGTGCAGGAGGATGGCGATGGTGACGAATCGGGTGACGCGCCTGACGCTTTTTATCCGTTTCGTGAATCCTCCTCTCTTTTGTAAAAAAAAAAAAAAAGGGGAATTTATTTTCGGCGCACCGACACGCTGCACTTTCACACAATACAGTGTTTAAATTTCTTCTTTCCGGAGGCGAGGAAACTCAGACAGGAGTTTAATCTTGTTTCTACAAAGCGATGCATCTGAACAGCCTTGCTCGCTTCTTTTTAATTATTCATCAACACCCTATGTTGATCTGTATTGCTGTGAGTTCCGAGGGATGGTTGAGCTTTTGATGGTCAGTCCTCTCTTCTGTCTCTCTCTCTCTCTCTCTCTCTCTCTCGTTTTTTTTCCATCTCCGTCTTGTTCCTTTCCGTCTCTGGCCTCCAGGAGTGTGGAGCAAGTGACGAAGTGAAAAATAACCCAGGAAGAGAATAGATAGTGGATGGAGGATAGACGGCACACACGAGAGAGAGAGAATATAAAAGGCTGATATATATTGCACGTCTCTTTCGATTCAGGCCCCTCGTTTATCAGAAGGCCGTGTCTGACAGGTCATCACAGCACACAGACGGCCCCTCGATTCGACCCGGGCCTCCAAATTGCCTTTAAAGCAATATCTATATCTGTGTCTATATATCTATATTTATTTATTTTATTTTTTATTTATTTATAGCGTGGTCTGTAAAATGCTCTCGTTATGGAGCTTCTCTAAAATTTGGCTTTGTGTATCGCCGTTCGGTTTCTGTGTACAGACGAGGCGCTCTCTCTAAGAAAGAAGAAACACCGTCTGCTCCGTCTGCTTTTCGGACCGCTTTCCGGTCAGAGCTGGACGCTCGTTAATCCCGCGTCTGATCAATGGCGGTGTAATAAAGCCTCAACTTTCTGTCGCACAAAAACAAGAAGAAGAGGAGGAAGCGAGTACACAACGCTCTCGGAGGCCGTGCCGTAGCCCGGCAACCCTGATCCGGTTGTCGTGGAAACGTCATTTGGAGTTTCTTTGTTAAAGAGTGTATGGTTTATACGGTGTTTGTGTGTTTAGTTGCCTCTGTTACGTTCTCCTGGACTCCTGGAAGTGAGATGTGTTTTCTTTTTGTGCCACTAAAATGTTTTTATTCTCACTCATTAGTTCGACAGTTAGCTAGAACAGAGAGATGTTTGGAACGACCGCTAGCTGGCTCTCCATCTGTCTTTAGACAGAGAGTCTAGACAGTATTATCAGACACTATTCTTTTATCCACTACAAAGAACTTTTTATGCAATGAAAAGGTTCTATGGATGTGCTTAGAACTGTACACCCTGATAAAGAACCTGATACTGACCTAATAGTTCCTCATGGGCTCTTGGTTGCTGGGAGGACATTATTTAGTTACAGTTACATTATCTCCTGTCCAGTGTCATCCAAATGAGGATGAGGTTCCCTTCTGAGCCTGGTTCCTCTCAAGGTTTCTTCCTCATATCATCTCAGGGAGTTTTCCTCGCCACCATCGCCTCAGGCTTCTCATTAGGGATAAAATAATAACTTTAATTTTAATCTGTCTAATCTCACACCGTCTCACACGTCCTTCAAGTTATCGCTATGATTCCTCCGTAGTTAAACGTCCTAAGGAATGCTTTTCTGTCTGTCTGGTCAGTATGATATTCCAGCTGTAGGTTACTACAGGTCATTGAGATCCAATGGTTAAAAGAAAACACCAACAAAATGGTGTCTCATGCTATTTATTTAATTATTTGTCGTCCTGATTATTCTGGAGGATCTCTTCAGCATGAAGAACCCTCCTCCTTGTGCTTTCCTCTTCTTTAGAGCTTTAGAGCTAGGTTTTTAATTCCAAACTCTCGCTCTCCGGTGTCTGCAGCCTGTGCCGACGCAGCACGGAGCCAATATGGCCGCCGTGCCGTAATATCCATCACAGTGTGGTTTCTCCTCTGCTACTTCTCTGGTCTGTGAGAGATAACACCACTCCAGAGCTTTACTCCAGCGTCCTCGTTATCCAGCGTCCTCGTTATCGAGCCGCCTAAAAAACACAGGGTAGCGTAATTTGCTTTTATTTATTTATTTATTTGTTTATTTTTAAGCCGTGTAAACATTCGCTCTGCGGTGGGATTACGTTTTTTTGATTGCTTTGTTAGTGGAAGAAACCCTCCCGGTGTGAGAGATTAACAACACGTACTCTCCTGATTTCCAGATCTTTCTTTCTCTTTTTTTCTTTTTTTTGTAAATAAGGATTAAAGAGCAAACAGGAAACCAGGATCGAGATTTTCATTCAGTAGAAATCCTTCTGAAACTCTACAGAATCTTAAAGTCCTGAGTGTCTACTTTCATATGAGCTTCATATTAACCACCACTGTGGAGTGAGACAGGACCAAGACACTCAGTCATCAACATGGACACAACAAAAACAGGAGGAAACTCATGTGTTGGGGTAAAAGAGAGGAAGAGAGGAGGAGTGTTTGAGGCTCTGAGTGGGGTTGATGGAGGAGCTCTACATCTCTATCTGTTCAAAATCCGAATCAGCGCCGGTCCTGATCGCTTATTAATCAAGGACAGAAGGAGAGTGCCATGTCCTCCAGCTCCACTCGTGTGTTTTGTATATGAGACTGAGACAGATGCAGGACGACGGCTTAGGGTTGGTGTGTGTGCGCGTGTGTGTGCGCGTGTGTGCGCGCGTGTGTGTGCGCGCGTGTGTGTGTGCGCGTGTGTGTGCGCGCGTGTGCGCGCGTGTGTGCGCGCGCGTGTGTGCGCGCGTGTGTGCGCGTGCGCGCGTGTGTGTGCACGCGTGTGCGCGCGTGTGTGTATGCGTGCGTGTGTGTGTGCGTGTGCGTGCGTGTGTGCGCGTGTGTGGGTTTTTTGAGGTCAGAGTCACTGCCCCAACAATCAGAGCATGAGCCTCTCTCTTTGTCTCTCTCTCTCTTTCTCTCTCTCTGTCATTTCTGTCTCGCTCTGTGTCTCTGTCTCTCTCTCCCTCTCCCTGACAATTTCTCTCTCTGTCTCTCTCTCTCACTCTGTCTGTCTCTTTTTCTCTCTCATTGTCTGTCTCTCCGATGCACTCTCTCTCTACTCTCTCTCTCACTATATATATATATATATTTCTCTCTCTCACTGACAGTCTCTGTGTCTCTCTCTCTCTCTCTCTCTCTTTCTCTCTCTCTGTCATTTCTGTCTCACTCTCTGTCTCTCTCTCTCTCTCCCTGAGAGTTTCTCCCTCTCTCTCTCTCTCTCTCTCTCTCTCTCTCTCTCTGTCTCTTTTTCTCTCTCATTGTCACTCTCTCTCTCTCTCTCCTCTCTCTCTCACTATATATATATTTCTTTCTCTCTCTCACTGACAGTCTCTGTGTGTGTGTGTCTCTCTCTCTCTCTCTCTCTCTCTCTCTCCCTGACAGTCTCTCTCTCTCTCTGTCTGTCTCTTGCTCTCACTCTGTCTGTCTCTTTTTGTCTCTGTCTCTCTTTCTCTCTCTCTCTGTCTCTCACTCACTCATTCTGTCTGTATCTCTCTCTCTCTCTCTCTCTCTCTCTCTCCCTCCCTCTCCCTCTCCCACATCATGAGCTTGTGATTAGCTCCACACTCACTCTGTATTCTCCTACATGTCTCTCAGCACTGCTACGCCTGTTATACAGTCAACCCCATCGCTAACAGCCTCATAAGCACTCAGGTTAACTGTGACCTCTTAATCCCGCCGTCGCCGCATACTAATCACGCGCTGCAAGTTTTAGCTCGGGATGAGAGATGAAAAGTTTTACTTTTTATTCTATCTTATTTATAAAACACATTTAAACCAAAAGCGCCGCACAAACAATTGCGAGAAGAACAATAAAGACGCAGACGTCACCTTCAGGAGACGCTGCAGTGAATAGCGCAGTCTTTGAAACAGTAGATGTTTCTTTTAAAGCGAATGCAAGTCTAATTAAATATGCGCACTTGGGCACACATCATAAAGTAAAACAAAAATCTGTTCTGTTGATGAAGGTAGACGTTATTTCAATGTGAAGACACTCACAAACAAAGGTATAAAGAAATCATGTATATTATAATGACACTTTATATACACACAAGCTTAAAAGGGATTCTGGATAATTGTGTGTGGAGTGGGCGGGGCTTAAAGCTGTTTTCAGTATTAAGCCATACTTAACACTGAGAGCGTCCTCAAAAGGTGGGAACGCTCAGAATCTTTTTAGGAGAAAGTGGGATTGGTCAGAATTTCTTCAGAAAGTGATAGTGGTCATAATTCCTTTTGGAGAACGTGGGATTGGTCAGAATTCCTTCAGTAGAAAGTGGGATTGGTCGGATTTTTTCAGGAAGAACTGGGATTGGTCAGAATTCCTTCAGTAGCAAGTGGGATTGGTCAGATTTTTTCAGGAAGAAGTGGGATTGGTCAAAATTCCTTCAGTAGAAAGTGGGATTGGTCAGAATGCTTTCAGTGGCAGGTTGGGAGTGGTCAGAATTCCTTCAGTAGAAAGTGGGATTGGTCAGATTTTTTCAGGAAGAAGTGGGATTGGTCAAAATTCCTTCAGTAGAAAGTGGGATTGGTCAGATTTTTTCAGGAAGAAGTGGGATTGGTCAAAATTCCTTCAGTAGAAAGTGGGATTGGTCACAATTCTTTCAGGAGAAAGTGGGATTGGTCAAAATTCTTTCAGGAGAAAGTGGGATTGGTCAAAATTCCTTCAGTAGCAAGTGGGATTGGTCAGATTTTTTCAGGAGAAAGTGGGATTGGTCAGAATATCTTCAGGCGAAAGTTAAATTGGTCAGTTTTTTTTTTAGGAAGAAGTGGGATTGGTTAGAATTCCTTAAGGAGAAATTAGGATTGATCAGAATGTCTTCAGGAGAAAGTGGGATTGGTCAAAATTATTTTCAGAAGACAGTAGGATTGGTCAGATTGTCTTCAAGCGAAAGTTAAATTGGTCAGATTTTTTAGGAAGAAGTGGGATTGGTCAAAATTCCTTACGGAGAAGTAAGTATTGGTCAGAATGTCTTCAGGAGAAAGTGGGATTGGTCAGATTTTTTCAGGAGAAAGTGGGATTGGTCAGAATTGTTTTCAGAAGACAGTAGGATTGGTCAGAATGTCTTCAGGCGAGTGTTAAATTGGTCAAATTTTTTTTTAGGAAGAAGTGGGATTGGTCAAAATTCCTTAAGGAGAAATTAGTATTGGTCAGAATGTCTTCAGGAGAAAGTGGGATTGGTCAGATTTTTTCAGGAGAAAGTGAACAGAAAATAAACAGCAAAAATAAACATATAATTTTGTGCTGATGCTGGATGATATAATGCTGGACAATAATTCTAACAATATTTCCTTTCTAGAATATCATGATAAATGGTACGTTCCTGAATATTGCCCTAAACTGTACGTGATGAACTGCACCCATTATGTTTTTTTTTACCTCATAATCACAGTGGGTGGGGCTTGTTGTTATGGTTACAGTGTTCTGTAGCATCCACCTTTTATTCCATAATGCTTCAGGGCATCGCTTACAAAAATGCTACTTTCTCTATTAGTTCTTTTCCCCCATGCAGCATAGGTGATTATGTCCTGTCAGATATCAGCGTCAGGTCACGTGTCAATCATCTCCTACGTCTAATTACTTGGCTGTACTGCTCAGGGCTAGTAACGTTTAATATCAAGGACATAAAATGGAGTTTGCTCCTGTTTTTGTTGTGTCCATGTTGATGATTGAGTGTCTTTCTCCTGTCTCACTCCACAGTGGTGGTTAATATGAAGCTCATATGACAGTAGACACTCAGGACTTTAAGAATTTGTAGTGTTTCAGAAGGATTTCTGTTTTTCTCTAGCCTGATAGGAGCGATATATTCATAGAAATGTTTGTATCTTCAAAATAAACGTTGATATCAAACCCATTTCTGCTCTCTGAGACGCTCCAAATGCTTGTTCATCTAAAAAGCAGCTCGAATTTGATCTTCAACCAGTAAAATTCTGTGTAAGGTTCTCCAACAGAGGGAAAAAACACACGTCTAAAACACACTGAAATCCAACAGACTCCTTTTAGATCAGACTCACAGCCCGAACATCATTCATTTATTTATACTGATTGAAAATGTTCCATTTCAATCACCAGTATACCGATACAAAAAGCGTAAATAATTTTATAATAATTTATAAGAGAAGTCATGATATAGATATGATTTTATCAAGAATTCTGATTCTCCATACATGGTGGTTTAGTCGTGATTTAGTCGTGAAAATGAGCAGAGTCACGCTTACGCTAGAATCCCAGCCGAGATCACCGAACAGCCAGAAGACCCGAGGAACCTGGAGTCTGAGGTCTACTGTGTATCTCAGTGACGTAGTGAAGGCGTGTGAAGTTCACAAAGGGCTTTAAAACCCAAATAAAATCATCTCCAACCTGATCCCGTAATGGACAGAACACCTAAATACCAGGCGCTAAGCTGCGTCTAGACGTAGACGTATAAAAGTGTGTGTAACTTACTTAAGAAACTTATAACTTTAAAAATAACTGATGAATTCCTGACATGCAGGTCAGAGATACTGCGACCGGACCTACAGTACGAGGTCATTTATTATGGCTTGTGTGGATCTGTTTTGTTTCCATTTAGCAGATGAAAATGAGATCCTGGGTGTAATTATTTGTTCGTTTTAATTGGTTGAAAAAGTCGCCGAAGGGTGTAGATGAGATTTACAGAAAAATTGAGCCATGCAAATTGGTAGAAATTGGATTTAAATAAATAAAAAAAACACTTAGTAAATAATGTAGTAATGGACAGAAATGCAATATTATCACCATCCTTGAGGGAAAAAATGTAATTATACATTTAATTATGAATTCAATTCAATCAGGAGTGCGAGTATTCATTTTTAGTGAAATCCTCTAAGCTGAGGTTGAAGTCCTTGACCCCTTCCACATGCTGCTTTTCCACTATGCTTTTAATAAACACCCACAATGGAGTCTTCTTCACCGCCTAAACACTTTCAGTCGCTTACTGTTTTCAGCTCTATGATCAGATCAGGATGTTCAGGTCAGTTCAACTTCAGTAGTGGGATGAGTTGATAAGAATCCCTTTGGGAGTGGATGGAATTGGTCAGAATTTCTTCAAAAGGTTGGATTGGACAGAATCCCTTTAGGAGAAAGTGGGATTAGTCAGAGTGCATTCAGTAGCAGGTGGGATTGGTCAGAGTTCCTTCAAGAGAGAGTCAGATCGGTCAGATTTTTTCATGGGGATGTGGGATTGGTCAGAATTTCTTCAGAAGGTGGAATTGGACAGAATTCCTTTAGGATTAGTCAGAGTGCTTTCAGTAGCAGGTGGGGTTGGTCAGAGTTGCTTCAAGAAATAGTCAGATTGGTCAGAATTTCTTCAGAAGGTGGGAATGGTCAGGATTTTTTCAGGGAAAAATTTGGGATTGGTCAAAATTTCTTCAGAAAGCGAAATGGGTCAGAATTGTTTTATGAGAAAGTGGGTTTAGTTAGAATGCTTTCAGTAGCTGGTGGGATTGGTCAGAATTTATTTGCAGGAGAAAGTGGGGATTGGTTAAAGATTTCTTCAGGAGAAAGTGGAATTGGTTAGATTTTTTCATTAGAAAGTGGGATTAGTCAGAATGCTTTTGGTGGCAAATGGGATTGGTCAGAATTCCTTCAGGAGAAAGTGGGATTGGTCAAAATTCCTTCAGGCAAGGGGGGGAATTGGTCAGAATTTGTCTGGTTAGTTAGATTTTTTCGTGAGAATGTGGGTTTGGTCAGAATTCCTTTATGGAAAAGTGGGATTGGTCAGAATTCCTTTACGAGAAAGTGGGATTGGTCAGAATTTCTTTAGAAGGTGTGATTGGTCAGAATTCCTTTACTAGAAAGTGGGATTGGTCAGAATTTCTTTAGAAGGTGGGATTGGTCAGAATTTCTTTAGAAGGTGGGATTGCTCATAATTATTTCAGGAGAAAGTGGGATCTGTTTAACTTCAGTAGTGGGATGAGTTGATAAGAATCCCTTTGGGAGTGGATGGAATTTTTTCAGGATTGGTCAGAATTCCTTCAGGAGAAAGTGGGATTGGTCAGAATTCCTTCAGGAGAAAGTGGGTCAGTATTTTTTCAGGAAAAAAATGGGATTGGTCAGAATGCTTGCAGTCGCAGGTGGGACTGGTCAGAATGTCTTGAGGAATGAGTAGGATTAATCACAAGTTGGTCAGAATTTTCCACTTCCACATGCTGCTTTTAAACATCTTTTAAAATCGTCCTTATTGGCTGCATCTTCTTCTTCTTCAGCACCACAACACTTCTAATCGTTTCCTTTTATTCCAGCTTGGTGCTCAGCCTCATGCTGTTTAGGTCCAATAGAGTTTCTTTCAGCTGCTCCCACATCATTAACTGGGTTTTAACATCATTTAGGAATAATACATTTTTAATCGCGTGCACGTCATTCGGATCAGAACCGCCGCTTAAATCTTTTTCAGGGTATCAGTGCGGTCTCTCCGGGCGCCTCGGCCCGCGGCGACCCGCTGATCTTCGTGACCTGGAGCTTTACACACCTCACAGAAATTCCTTTTCATCGCACAATAAAATCAGCCACCACCACTGCACGCTTTACTGTTCTCAATATCCCCCTCCATAAACCTTTAATGGACTTTAAATTGTACAGTAGGACCAGGTGGAGGTGGTGAAAAGACCCATCTCAAACATAAATAAATAAAAACAATAATTAATAAATAAATAAATAAATAAATAGTTCGTTTTCGGGGAAGAACCGAACTCTACTTTTGCTTCTTATACATAAAAAATACACTGTGTCTAAGGTGAAAGATGTGACTGATGCATCATTTAATTCTCTCTCTCTCTCTCTCTCTCTCTCTCTCTCTCTCTCTCTCTCGATCTATCTATCTTTTTGTCTTTTCCAGAGCACCCAGTTTTACAAGGTCACCAATGAGAACTATCACAAAGCGGCGGATGAGGTGAACGCTAAATTTAGGTGAGTTCAGGAGGAAGACGCTGTAGTCCTGGGTCTGTGGAGACGAGCGCATCACTTAAAAAAAAAAAGGAAAGAAAAAGAAAGAAATTGCCTTAGGGTCTCATATCATGTTCTTCAACTCGGACGCATTGAAACCATTTCTGTCTTAATATAAAGACACTTGGAATTGATACTTATATCGACAAGTTAGCATGTTCATATCGATGTTGGTATTGTGCCATCTCTGGTTTCTATAGTAACAACTCACTCACTTGTACAGCAGATACTCACATTATTTAATACTATTTTTTTTTGTGTCATTGATATCGTTTGCATTTTCTGCATAGACACATTCATGTGTATTTTTTGGAAGTGTCAGGGATTAGTACCAGTCTAAAGTAAAGCTGTAAATCCTTTTACCCTCAACGTCTTCCAAGTTCCTAGGTAACTAATGACGAGTCTTATAAACTTTAGAAGAAAACGCCGGTGATGGAACACGATGGTTTAGGTCTGCTGCATGATGTAGGATATAATACTTGTTTTTTGGACGATCTGCAATAGTTGTTCTTTAATACCACAGGATACGCTGTTGTTATAGTTAGGAAAGTAATCAGTTAAAGTATGGTGATTTTCCCTAGTCAGGTGTTCTGCTTTGCTTCACGCTGCTCTGAGGCATTGCTAGCTCATCGACGTTTGACCATTAGCCCACAGCTGTAACTAAAGATCACGGTGGTATGAGTCCATTTTGGCCGTATATGTCTTAATGTGGCCTATTAGCCCCTCATATTAATGCCTGAGAGTGGCTGCGATGGGAAGGGAGGGCAGGCTGTTCCAGTACTAGCCTGGCCTCACAAATCACATTAGGCCATCATTAGGCCGCCTTCCACAGCGCTAACACGGGGATCATCGTCTCTACCGAAATGCCTGAAATTGATTAGCAAACTCCGGTGGGGCCGGGGAGGACGTAGGAGGGGTGGAATTGCATTAGGAAATGCATTAAAACAGCATTAGCATGACATAGCTACCCTTCCCAAAGCAACCTCAGAGTGGGCTGGGGTGTCATGTGACCAGCAAGGCTCGCTGTGAGTGCTACGATTGGTTGATTGCATTAGAGCGGTGCATTAGCAGCTTTAGGATTGGATTACCGAGTCGAGGTAGGAGGATATGTGTAACTTTTTTTCCCCGCGGATAATGAAATGTTTGCAGGCTCTGGTGTTACTGTTGGAGCCGGAGAGGCACAAGATATCCAGCCTTGCAACAGACTAATTAGGTTTGTGTGTGTATGAGAGAGAGAGATGGAGAGAGTGTGAGAGAGAGCAGGGGTATTTGGGTTGTACATTAGACTACAAATAAATCCGTATTGGCCGTCCCAGCGGATCGGGCCGCTCCGTTCGGGTTCCATAACAAGAAGTGGAGATAAGATGCTATCGTGGATTCGGTTAAAATAATAATCCCGAATATTTAGTCGGAACCTTTTGATTTCCTGAAAGTCGAAACCGTCCCGAGATAAATATGGCACAAATCTGCATAATTGAAAGAATTAACATGAATTTGATATGATAATTGCTCTTTTGAAGCTGAAAATGGCTGCCGCTTGAACAAGTTGGTTTCCTCTGTAGTTCCTGGGTTTTGATGCCGAGCCGAGTGAAGCGATGGCCAGTCGGGGTTATGCTTCCAAATTGTAAGATCTGACACTTCAACGGTGTTCACATGAGGGTGACCGGTGACTTTTGGAAGTCGAGTCCTGTTGGGATTAATTGATTTCAGAGCGTCAAATAAGCATTTTGACCAAAATTGCCAGATCCCTGAGCTACATGCTAAAGTTCTAATCTAATCTAATTCTACACCACATGATCAAGGTCATGTTATTTTTACCAGAGGTCCATGTTTTTAAAGAGCCGTGATACAGCATCTTGTGAATCTGAGCGCTAAGGGCTATGCTCACAGGACCGAGCAGTGGGTGATGCTGAGATATGAACTCATCGCCAACAACTAGCTCAGAGCCTTAACCACCAATTAGGGATCAGGTCTGGGATTCTACTGAAGCAAAAATGGTTGGGGGATCAGGAGGCTTGATATGAAACTTGAAACTGTGAGACAAAGAACAGCTTCCTTCATTCCTCCTTCACTCATCATTGGTCATTCATTGACCGCTTTGCTGTGGTCACAGACACCATGGTTTAAATGACTAGTTTATTTATATTTTGGGAAACAGAACTGAGTTTGTTAGAAAACATTATGGGCAAGTACAAATAAAATAACTGCAGAAGTTGAGGGGATTGTTCTGATCTTCTTCTGGAGCAGGCAAATTTTCTTCAAGACTGGGTGATTTTCTTCATTAGCCAGTGAGACTGGTTAGAGTTTCTTCAGTAGTGGAATGGATTGATCAGAATTTCTTTGAAATTGAATGGGATTGGTTAGAATTGCCTCAGGATAGGGCTGGATTGGTCAGAATTATTTCAGCAGAGATGGGGATTGGTCAGAATTCCGTCAGGATTGGTCAGAATTTCTTCAGATGGCTGATGATTAGGTCAAAATTCCTTTTGTATCTGGTGGGATTGATTAGAATGATTTCATTAACAGGTGGGATTAGTCAGACTTCTTTACGGAGAAGGTAAACTTGAGATCAAGCAGAATGGTCTTTAGGAACAGGTGGGATTAGTCAGATGTTTGGCTGGGATTGGTCAATTTTTCTGTGGTAGAGGCTGAGATTGACCAAACTGAGGGAGTAGCCATGAATGATCAGACTTTTTCTTCAGGAGAAGGCGGGATTGGTCAGGATTTCTTCAGGAAAAAGAGGGATTGGTCAGAGATTCTTTAATAATGGGATGTATTAGTCAGAGTTTCTTCAGGCAAAGGTGTGACTGGACTGAATTTCTTCAGGTGGCTGAGGATTAGTTCAGAATTTCTTTAGGAGCTGGTGGGATTGATCAGAATGATTTCAGTAGCAGGTGGGATTAGTCAGAATTCTTTCAAAAGATAGTAAATTTGGAACAGGTGGGATTAGTCAGAAGTTTGGCTGGGATTGGTCAGTATTTCTTTGGTAGAGGCTGGGATTCTCTGCCAAGGTTGGGGTTGATCTAGCTTTCTGCCAGAGTAGGTGAGAATGGTCAGAATTTCTTCAGGAGAAGGCGGGATTGGTCAGATTTATTTATTTATTTATTTTTAGCAGAGGGCAGGATTGGTTAAAATTTCGTTATGCGCTAGTGGGACTGGTCAGAAATCCTTGGGTACCAGGTTCACTGGTCAGAATGTCTTCGGGAGTGGGCGGGATCCATCAGTGATCTTTTCTCTACAGCTTTGTTTGACAGTTTCCAAGAATTCAACTTTTTTAATTTGTCCCAAAAAGCAAACTGTGTACATAATGTATATAAGGTAAATTTATCAGAGTCTCTATAGACTTCTGTTGGCTCACAGCTGAATTTTCATTAGAATTTGAAACCCTTTTAAGATGCCAGACATCCATTAACTAGACATACTACATTTTCTTCATTCAGCAAATGGGAAGGCAGTCTTTATGTAGATATACCCCCCGGCTACGGCTATAATGATTACTATTTTAATGTCTTTTTAAGGGGGTGGGCAGGTGGTTCTGGGGTAATAGTAGAGGAAGCACAGCAGTGACATCATTACCATGCTCACACTTCCTTACAGTCTATAGAGGGGTTCATTAATTCCATTTGACATGGAGCCATGTTCTCACGCGGAGTACAAATCTCTCCTCACGCAAATGACCATGTATTTACACGGGTATCGACGTTCGGACAGGTATCATCATGTAACCTTCATTTTTTAAAACAGTATTAGATCTGGGTGTGTTGTGCTGTGCTTCAAGTACAACTTAATTGCCTTCTTTACCCTCTGTAGTGCACTACATGTAGTGCGCATCATTTGATATTCAGCCGAATGTGACATCCAGGTTTTTGCTAATGTTGTGTATTTAAAAAGTAGTTATCGGTTAAACTCTCTCTCTCTCTCTCATTTCTCTCTCTCTCTCTCTCTCTCTATTTCTCTCTTTCTTTCTCCCTCTCTCTCTCTCTCTCCCTCACTCACTCACTCACACTCTCTCTCTCTCTCACACACAGACACACACATACACACACACACAGTCCTAATGTTCAGCTGAATATTCAAGCTCATGCTATGTGATCATGCTGATGTTGGCCCGAGTCTCGAGTCTCACATTTTCTGCCTTATTCATGATCCATCAAAGGCTCGGTGCAGCGAAGTGAGATCTCGCATCTTCACATCATCTTTCCTAAAGTGCTGTAATGCACCGCAGGGGAAGCCGTATTGCTTTTCAGCAGCTATAACCTTTAAAAAAAAAACATCCTGATGTTGCATGAGTACTTACCGAAGCACAGCTTGACCTACGCTGAAAGGACGCAATTAGAGCTATTAGTGAGAAATATAGTCAAGCGCATTAGACTGACTGTGTGGTTGGACTTTTTATACACACACATACACACACACACACACACACGGATTATACCTGTCACAATTATCACATAATCACCTACTATGCTATTGGGGTTATTTCAGGTGAACATGATTAAACCGTTAATGTACAGTATATCTCAGGTCAGCGCTGACTCATGACCTCATTTCCTCTTCTGAACTCGTCTATGTTTGTTTTCCTCTTTTATCCATGCAGCTCCTGGTATTTATACATGATTAAACCACTGCAGTGTTAAAAGCCTTGAAACTGATTGGCTAAAATGTGACTGATGGAGGTGGTGATGATAGTGATGGTAGTGATGAGGATGGTGATGGTGGTCATCATAATAGTGAAGGTGGTGATGATGGTAGTGGACATCATTATAATACTGGTGATGATGATGGTGGTGGTCATCATGATAATAGTGATGGTGATGGTCATCATGATAATGGTGATGGCCAGCATGGTGATAGTGATGATGGTGGTGGTCATCATGATGGTGGTGGTGGTGATGATGGTAGTCACCATGACAATAGTGGTGATGGTGGTGGATAGCATGATAATAGTGGTGATGATGGTGGTGGTCATCATGATAATGGTGATGGCCATCGTGGTGATAGTGGTGATGATGGTAGTCACCATGACAACAGTGGTGATAGTGGTGATGGTGGTGGATAGCATGATAATAGTGGTGATGATGGTGGTGGTCATCATGATAGTGGTGATGGTGGTGGTCATGTTGATTATAGTGATGGTGGTGGTCATCATGATAATAGTGGTGGTCAGCATGATAATAGTGATGGTGGTGATAATGGTGCTGGTGGTCATCATAATAGTGATGATGATGGTGGTCATCATAAAAATGATTGTATTGGTGGTAGATATCATGATAATGGTTATGATGATTATGGTGGTGGTGGATATCCTGATAAGTGTGATGGTGATGGTGGTTGTGTTCATCATGAAGTGGTGGGGGTGGTGGATAGCATGATAATGATTATGGTGGTGAATATCATCATAATGGTGATGGTGGTAGTGGTCATCATAGAATGGTGGTGGTAGTGGTGGATATCATAATAATGGTGATGGTGGTGGTCATCATGATGATGAAGATGATGATGGTGGTGGTGGTCATAATAATAATGGTTATCATGATAATGTTGGTGTTTATCATGATAACGATGGTGGTGTTGGTGGTTATCATGATGACGATGGTGGTGGTGTTGGTGGTTATCATGATAACGATGGTGGTGTTGGTTATCATGATAACGATGGTGGTGGTGTTGGGTGTTATCATTATAACGATGGTGGTGGTGTTGGTGGTTATCATGATAACGATGGTGGTGGTGGTTATCATGATAACGATGGTGGTGGTGGTTATCATGATAACGATGGTGGTGGTGTTGGTGGTTATCATGATAACGATGGTGTTGGTGGTTATCATGATAACGATGGTGGTGGTGTTGGTGGTTATCATGATGATGGTGGTGGTGTTGGTGGTTATCATGATAACGATGGTGGTGGTGGTTATCATGATAACGATGGTGGTGGTGTTGGTGGTTATCATGATAACGATGGTGGTGTTGGTTATCATGATAACGATGGTGGTGGTGTTGGGTGTTATCATGATAACGATGGTGGTGGTGTTGGGTGTTATCATGATAACGATGGTGGTGGTGTTGGTGGTTATCATGATAACGATGGTGGTGGTGTTGGTGGTTATCATGATAATGATGGTGGTGGTGGTGGTGGTTATCATGATAACGATGGTGGTGGTGTTGGGTGTTATCATGATAACGATGGTGGTGGTGTTGGTGGTTATCATGATAACGATGGTGGTGGTGGTGGTGGTTATCATGATAACGATGGTGGTGGTGGTGGTGGTTATCATGATAACGATGGTGGTGGTGGTGGTGGTTATCATGATAACGATGGTGGTGGTTTTGGTGGTTATCATGATAATGATGGTGGTGGTGTTGGTGGTTATCATGATAACGATGGTGGTGGTGTTGGTGGTTATCATGATAATGATGGTGGTGGTGTTGGTGGTTATCATGATAATGATGGTGGTGGTGGTTATCATGATAACGATGGTGGTGGTGTTGGTGGTTATCATGATAACGATGGTGGTGGTGTTGGGTGTTATCATGATGACGATGGTGGTGGTGTTGGTGGTTATCATGATAACGATGGTGTTGGTGGTTATCATGATGACGATGGTGGTGGTGTTGGTGGTTATCATGATAACGATGGTGGTGGTGTTGGTGGTTATCATGATAACGATGGTGGTGGTGGTTATCATGATAACGATGGTGGTGGTGTTGGTGGTTATCATGATAACGATGGTGGTGGTGGTTATCATGATAACGATGGTGGTGGTGTTGGTGGTTATCATGATAACGATGGTGGTGGTGGTTATCATGATAACGATGGTGGTGGTGTTGGTGGTTATCATGATAACGATGGTGGTGGTGTTGGTGGTTATCATGATAACGATGGTGGTGGTGGTGGTGGTTATCATGATAACGATGGTGGTGGTGTTGGTGGTTATCATGATAACGATGGTGGTGGTGTTGGTGGTTATCATGATAACGATGGTGGTGGTGGTGGTGGTTATCATGATAACGATGGTGGTGGTGTTGGTGGTTATCATGATAACGATGGTGGTGGTGGTGGTGGTTATCATGATAACGATGGTGGTGGTGTTGGTGGTTATCATGATAACGATGGTGGTGGTGTTGGTGGTTATCATGATAACGATGGTGGTGGTGGTGGTGGTTATCATGATAACGATGGTGGTGGTGGTGGTGGTTATCATGATAACGATGGTGGTGGTGTTGGTGGTTATCATGATAACGATGGTGGTGGTGTTGGTGGTTATCATGATAACGATGGTGGTGGTGTTGGTGGTTATCATGATAACGATGGTGGTGGTGTTGGTGGTTATCATGATAACGATGGTGGTGGTGTTGGTGGTTATCATGATAACGATGGTGGTGGTGTTGGTGGTTATCATGATAACGATGGTGGTGGTGTTGGTGGTTATCATGATAACGATGGTGGTGGTGTTGGTGGTTATCATGATAACGATGGTGGTGGTGTTGGGTGTTATCATGATAACGATGGTGGTGGTGTTGGGTGTTATCATTATAACGATGGTGGTGGTGGTGGTGGTTATCATGATAACGATGGTGGTGGTGTTGGGTGTTATCATGATAACGATGGTGGTGGTGTTGGGTGTTATCATTATAACGATGGTGGTGGTGGTGGTGGTTATCATGATAACGATGGTGGTGGTGTTGGTGGTTATCATGATAACGATGGTGGTGGTGTTGGTGGTTATCATGATAACGATGGTGGTGGTGTTGGGTGTTATCATGATAACGATGGTGGTGGTGTTGGTGGTTATCATGATAACGATGGTGGTGGTGTTGGTGGTTATCATGATAACGATGGTGGTGGTGTTGGTGGTTATCATGATAACGATGGTGGTGGTGTTGGTGGTTATCATGATAACGATGGTGGTGGTGTTGGTGGTTATCATGATAACGATGGTGGTGGTGTTGGTGGTTATCATGATAACGATGGTGGTGGTGTTGGTGGTTATCATGATAACGATGGTGGTGGTGTTGGTGGTTATCATGATAACGATGGTGGTGGTGTTGGTGGTTATCATGATAACGATGGTGGTGGTGTTGGTGGTTATCATGATAACGATGGTGGTGGTGTTGGGTGTTATCATGATAACGATGGTGGTGGTGTTGGTGGTTATCATGATAACGATGGTGGTGGTGTTGGGTGTTATCATGATAACGATGGTGGTGGTGTTGGGTGTTATCATTATAACGATGGTGGTGGTGGTGGTGGTTATCATGATAACGATGGTGGTGGTGTTGGTGGTTATCATGATAACGATGGTGGTGGTGTTGGTGGTTATCATGATAACGATGGTGGTGGTGTTGGGTGTTATCATGATAACGATGGTGGTGGTGTTGGTGGTTATCATGATAACGATGGTGGTGGTGTTGGTGGTTATCATGATAACGATGGTGGTGGTGTTGGTGGTTATCATGATAACGATGGTGGTGGTGTTGGTGGTTATCATGATAACGATGGTGGTGGTGTTGGTGGTTATCATGATAACGATGGTGGTGGTGTTGGTGGTTATCATGATAACGATGGTGGTGGTGTTGGGTGTTATCATGATAACGATGGTGGTGGTGTTGGTGGTTATCATGATAACGATGGTGGTGGTGTTGGTGGTTATCATGATAACGATGGTGGTGGTGTTGGTGGTTATCATGATAACGATGGTGGTGGTGTTGGTGGTTATCATGATAACGATGGTGGTGGTGTTGGACAGCAAAATAAATACACCCCCATGTGAGATCATAACAGATCCACCAGTTTACTTTAAATTCATCACCTGTCTGTAGATGTAGTGTAACACATTAGTATACCGTTTATTTTATAGGCTTCGCTGTAGTATGTTATTGTCCTGTAACATGTAATGAATATAGATCACACACACACACACACACACACACACACACACAGTGTTTCTCCAGGTTATGAAACTCGTCTTTAAAGTGCTCCCCAGACTCCTGCTATAACCACACCGCAGCTCCCCGTTAGATTTTTATTGATGATTTTTGTGACGAGGCGAGATTGCCAATATATATCGCTCTCTTATCTCTCTCATTCTCTTCTTCTCCGCCTCTAACCTTCAATCTCCCCTCTCTCTCTCTCTCTCTCTCTCTCTCTCTCTGTCTCCCCCCCCCCCTTTGTTTTCATTTCATTTCTGTCTGTATTTATTTATTTATTTATTTATTTATTTTTATCTCTCCCTTTCCCAGATTCTTTCAGCCCTATCCCTATTTTTTTTCCTCTCAATCATTTTAGTCTCTGTTCGTCTGTCTCGGCAGTGGAACGAGTGGTACGAGTGTGTGTTAGAGGTCAGGCGTGTGGTCTCTCTCTCTCTCTCTCTCTCTCTCTCTCTTTCTGCTCTAGTGGAACTGATGGATCCTTTTTTTAAAAAAAAAAAAAAAATGAACGATGAAAATGACACCTTGTCATTTTTCTTTTTAACTGCTTCATTTGTTTTTATTTGTCTCTCTGAGTCATGCAGCTTGTCCCACTCTAATTTTTTTTTTTACTCAAGTGCAGGCTTCACCTCTTAACCTTATTAGCGTGTAAGTGGTTGTAAACAATGACAAATCGGCGCATGTCTGTTAAGAGATTGATGGCGGTTCATTTAAGGCGACCCGTGCTTTGGACACGGGACAAAACACTCACACACACACACACCAGTGTCAAGGCAAGCGGCCCAGAGCTTTTTGAGAAATGTGTGGTGGTGGTGTTTAATAAGATGAGCACACTGGGATTTAAAGGCAGATTTCTTTTTTCCCCCCCCTTCTGTTCCATTAGGACATGCCATATGTATGTCCAGATCTTCTCTAAGCCTAAGTGGAATAAATGTAGGCTCTCTCTGTTTCATGTTTCTGCTCTGTAACTGCCTCAGGACTCCTTCATTTGTCCGCTCATGACCTAAAAGCGGTTTTGTTTTTGGAAATCCTGCTAATTCTCACCCTCTAGTTAATCAGAAGACATCTGAGTGTTTTTCAGATGACACTCCCTCAGAGGAAAGTGCTTTCTACCCTCTTACGCATACATGAGCTTACAGGAGCTTGGGATTGGTCAGTGTTGATCTAACTGAGAGAGAGAGAGAGAGAGAGAATGCACCATCACTTCATTTCTCCCACACGGCCATTTTAGCTCATGTTCTTGTGGTCTCCAGGCCCTTTTCTGTTGTTCCTTCTGAATCCTGTTCTTATGAGACACTAGAAAAGAAGATGTTATGTATTGTTCATTAAGAAAATTTTGAATTGTGTAGTCGAGCTCACAAAACTGACATTAGACTTACTTTTGACTTCTGTAACCCCCATTCCTCCTCTTCTCTCTCTCTCTCTCTCTCTCTCTCTCTCTCTCTCTCTCTGTCTGTCTCTTTATGCCCCTCTACCTTTGTCTGTCTGTCTGTCTGTCTCTCCTAACCCCCAATCCCCCTCTCCTCTCTCTCTCTCTCTCTCTCTCTCTCTCTCTCTCTCTCTATGCCCCTCTACCTTTCAGTCTGTCTGTCTGTCTGTCTGTCTCTCCTAACCCCCAACCCCCCCTCTCTCTTTCTCTCTCTTTCTCTCTGTCTCTCTCTCTCTCTCTCTCTCTCTCTTTATGCCCCTCTACTTTTGTCTGTCTGTCTGTCTGTCTGTCTGTCTGTCTCTCCTAACCCCCCACTCCCCCTCTCCTCTCTCTCTCTCTCTCTCTCTCTCTCTCTATGCCCCTCTACCTTTCAGTCTGTCTGTCTGTCTGTCTGTCTCTCCTAACCCCCAACCCCCCCTCTCTCTTTCTCTCTTTCTCTCTCTCTCTCTCTCTCTCTCTCTCTCTCTCTCTCTCTCTCTCTCTCTTTATGCCCCTCTACTTTTGTCTGTCTGTCTGTCTGTCTGTCTGTCTGTCTCTCCTAACCCCCCACTCCCCCTCTCCTCTCTCTCTCTCTCTCTCTCTCTCTCACTCTCTCTCTCTCCTTAGGATGTAAAACTAGATCCAAGATATCATGGTAAACCTGTGTGATATAAAAACCCGTCCTCTCTGGTCGAACCTGGACTTTATCATAGTTTGAGTTATTGATATCATGTGACAGCTGAATGGACTGTCCTGGAGATAATGGGGTGAGGGGATTACACTCGTTCTTGATTATGGCACTTTAATAGATGTAGCCGTTCATCACTGCTGAGAGGTCAGTAATGTTCAGACAAATGCTGTGGGCAAGCGTGTAAAACCCTGAGGAGAATACACACCGGGCTTCTGAGAGTGTGGCCTGGTTATACTGTCAGGAGGATGTTGTTCTTTCAGCGGAGAGTAAAAAGCACTGGAGTAAAGCAGCATGTACACCTTAAATGTTCATTCGTATTTAGCATTGACCCTGTTTAGGGTCAGCAGTGGACCTCTGACGCTATGTACATGGAGAAGAGTAGTGAGATAATGAACAGTAGCACCTCATGTAACTCTCAAATGAATATACCAAGATGTAACAAGATGCTTTTCCACCGGCTGCACTTTCACTGATTGTAGCCAACCCTAGCTAGCTAGTTTCTCATTATTTTATTATTATCTATTAATGTCAGTTTGTTTATTAAGCACTGAGCAACGTAACAAGCTACAACAACAAAGCATGAGACTTACAACATAGCAACACACGCCATTACAATAACATACACAACAACTTAGTAAATCTGTATTGATTATAAACTAACTAGCCAAGTGTGAAGCTAGCTTTATAAAACTAACCAATGGGAAGTTTTTATTCATTACCAGAGGGGCTTTCTTCCATATATATATATATATATAAAGCATGGGGAAATCTTTATATTTTTATATTGTGGTCGAACTTTAACACGTACATTCCTTATTGCCGCGCAAATCCGTTACCATGGTAACCACGCGATTAAAATAATCGGACGTTTAAATTGTTTAAACTTTGTTTCCCGGTATCGTTCGGATCATGCTCAGGAACTGTCGGATTCGGATCGGGCAAATAAAAATCTTCTCAGAAGGAATCACATGTAACATCAAAGTGTGGCTTTGTGAAAATAAAACGTCTTTATGACGTTTTATATCTTAAAAAAAAGTCTCCGTGGTGTGTCCTTACAGCTGGCGGAAGTGGACCCTTTTCAGTAGGATGTAGGATAGAGGAGGTATACGATGGGATTATCAGGAACGCCCCAGTTCACTGGTGTAGCTGTGAAATACTGAAAAGTGACTGAAATAGTGGAGTAGAAATGAAACATTGCTCATAAACCAATCAGCTGCTCTATAAAATCACACACACTGCATGCAGATTCTTCCTTTCTACTAGAAATGAATCCTGAACTCTTGAACTTAAGATACTATGTGTGTGTGTGTGTGTGTGTGTATATGGGTGGATAATGTATCCTATTTCACTCTCTGTCTCTCTCTCTCTCTCTCTCTCTCTATTCTCTTCCTCTCTATAACCCCCCCTCTCTCTATTCTCTATCTCTCTATTTCTCTCAGTTTTTTCTCTCTCTGTCTGTCTCTCTCTCTCTCTCTCCCTCCGATAAAGAAGCGTCTGGTATCGCTGCCTCTCTCTCAGTGCTGTGTCGTATCTGACTCTGCTTTTCTGCTATGATCTATGGTTTTTTCTCCATCCTCAGTGCGATATTCATATAAATATAAACTCAGTGTGACGGAGGATTACAGATATCTTCATTCCTCATGCATTATGTATCAAAGGATGATAAAAAAACACACCGTCTTTCTTGACCTGTCCTTTATATGTCAGAATCGGAGCTTTGCTTAAAGTGTAAAGGGAATAAACCCGTGTAAAGTTCTACGCCATCGTGTGTCATCTCTCCTACTGGAATATTGTGGTGTGCTGGTTTTATTTTTTTTCTTCCTATTCGCTGTCTATTGAAGTTTTTTCCCCCCATGAGTGTTTTAGTTAACAGCAGGAGCACGTGTGATTGACGGTCGCCGTGCGGACTTTATAACGGACAGAAAGAGACGGACGGAAAAGAAAAAAAAAAGAGAGGGCGAATCCCTTCTGAGACGGGGAGAAGATCAGACAGAGAGATCAGATAGAGCTCCGCAGACTTGACAGCCGCCCTCCGCTCGTTTTCCCTTCAGACCTCCTCGCCAGTGTGTGTCGTATTAATGATGGTCTATCAGAGCAAGGCGGCTTATGCTGATGTCTGAGCCCAAAAACCAACACGGCCGAGCGCCGAACAGAGGAAGATAACGTCTGCTCCTAATCTTTCCCCTCCCCTAAAGGTCACGGTGGTTAAATGAAGGGGTTGTGAGTGTTTGTTTTCCCTGGGGCAGCACCGAGTCATGTGTCTTGCGTTGTGATGTTGATGGGAGTAGAAGGGTTTTCTGATGTATGACGTAGGTGATCCGAAGAAATTTTATTAACTGTTAATATAAAATATCAATCATTCTTTAGTAAACATTCGGGGTGTGTGTGTGTGTGTGTGTTAAAGTAGTGCAACAGTACTGCTGTTTGATTTCTGAACAAATTATTTTTTGAAATGATTCCTTTAAATGAATCAGTTGAATTTGTTTAGAAGTCCAAAGTGAATTCTCTTGTTTGTGTGTGTGTGTGTGTGTGAGAGAGAGAGAGAGAGAGAGAGAATCTTAAAATAGAGCCATATAGTTGCTGTGATTTGTGAACAAATCATTCTTTTGATACGATTCCTTTAAATGAATCAGTAAAAATTAGTTTAAACGTCCAGAGTGAATTCTTATAGTGTGTGTGTGTGTGTGTGTGTGAGAGAGAGAGAGAGAGAGAGAGAGAGAGAGAGAGTCTTAAAGTAGAGCCAAAGAGGTGCTGTTGATGAGAAAAGAAATGATTCTTTTGAAATGATTCCTTTAAATAAATCAGTCAAATTGGTTTAATCGTCCAGAGTGAACTCTTCTACTCTGTGTGTGTGTGTGTGTGTGTGTGTGTGTGTTTGTGTGTGCATACGTGTGTGTGTCTTAAAGTAGAGCCACAGAGCTGCTGTTTGATTTGTGAACAAATCATTCTTTTGATACGATTCCTTTAAATGAATCAGTAAAAATTTGTTTAAACGTTCAGAGTGTATTCTTATAGTGTGTGTGTGTGTGAGAGAGAGAGAGAGTCTTAAAGTAGAGCCAAAGAGATGCTGTTTGATATATGAACAAATCATTTTTTGATACACTATATTGCCAAAAGTATTCGCTCACCCATCCAAATAATCAGAATCAGGTGTTCCAATCACTTCCATGGCCACAGGTGTATAAAATCAAGCACCTAGGCATGCAGACTGTTTTTACAAACATTTGTGAAAGAATGGGTCGCTCTCAGGAGCTCAGTGAATTCCAGCGTGGAACTGTGATAGGATGCCACCTGTGCAACAAATCCAGTCGTGAAATTTCCTCGCTCCTAAATATTCCACAGTCAACTGTCAGCTGTATTATAAGAACGTGGAAGTGTTTGGGAACGACAGCAACTCAGCCACCAAGTGGTAGGCCACGTAAACTGACGGAGCGGGGTCAGCGGATGCTGAGGCGCATAGTGCGAAGAGGTGGCCAACTTTCTGCAGAGTCAATCGCTACAGACCTCCAAACTTCATGTGGCCTTCAGATTAGCTCAAGAACAGTGCGCAGAGAGCTTCATGGAATGGGTTTCCATGGCCGAGCAGCTGCATCCAAGCCATACATCACCAAGTGCAATGCAAAGCGTCGGATGTAGTGGTGTAAAGCACGCCGCCACTGGACTCTAGAGCAGTGGAGACGCCGTTCTCTGGAGTGACGAATCGCGCTTCTCCATCTGGCAATCTGATGGACGAAGTCTGGGTTTGGCGGTTGCCAGGAGAACGGTACTTGTCTGACTGCATTGTGCCAAGTGTAAAGTTTGGTGGAGGGGGGATTATGGTGTGGGGTTGTTTTTCAGGAGCTGGGCTTGGCCCCTTAGTTCCAGTGAAAGGAACACTGAATGCTTCAGCATACCAAGACATTTTGGACAATTCCATGCTCCCAACTTTGTGGGAACAGTTTGGAGCTGGCCCCTTCCTCTTCCAACATGACTGTGCACCAGTGACCAAAGCAAGGTCCATAAAGACATGGATGACAGAGTCTGGTGTGGAGGAACTTGACTGGCCTGCACAGAGTCCTGACCTCAACCCGATAGAACACCTTTGGGATGAATTAGAGCGGAGACTAAGAGCCAGGCCTTCTCGTCCAACATCAGTGTGTGACCTCACAAATGCGCTTCTGGAAGAATGGTCAAAAATTCCCATAAACACACTCCTAAACCTTGTGGACAGCCTTCCCAGAAGAGTTGAAGCTGTTATAGCTGCAAAGGGTGGACCGACGTCATATTGAACCCTATGGATTAGGAATGGGATGTCACTTAAGTTCATATGCGAGTCAAGGCAGGTGAGCGAATACTTTTGGCAATATAGTGTATGATTCCTTTAAATGAATCAATCAGCTTGGTTTAAACATACAAAGTGAACTCGATCATGATGTTAACGTGTGTGTGAGAGAGAGAATGTGTCTCAAGTAAAGCCACAGAGGTCCTGTCCAGTTATGATTCTATATATATATAAAGGAATCATTTTAAAAGAATCATAATATATATATATTCCTTTACATATATTATATATATATAATTTTTTTCTCTTTACCTGGATGTACTGTACGTTAGGAAAATGTCCGCTGTCTTTTTTTTTTTGGCAGGTATACAAAATAAAAAAGATCTGCTGTATACTCAGTGTTCTGCACAGTATTATTGTTATTTAGTTTCAGGAGAGAAATTACTGCCTCTGTTGTTTTATATCTTAGTATGTTTTATGTCTTATATCTTCTTATAAAAAGAAAGCCGGGCTATCTGTATTCATTCACAGCCGCTTTTAAACAGCCTGCCTGAGTCGTATTTTATTATTATATTTTTTTTCCCACTCATTCAGTGTCAGAGTGTGTGTCAGTTCATTAAATCCATATGTGTGCACGATGTTAATGGGTTCTGAAATCCATCTCTGTCTCCCGGTCCTCCCACGCTTCCCTGGGCGAGCGAAACTCCCACTCTCATGTCCTTACACTTTAGTTCTGCATGTGAGAGCAGTCAATTATCCCCCACACCTGATCTCCAGCCATCGATTAGCGATTGATCAGGTGTTTAGGAGCAAAAAAATCTCAGAGAATGTCATTTTAAGGTCTTCCGTCAACGTCGGCTTTTCATATCGCCGTTCTCGTTCACAGCCGAGAAACGTAACGATGATGGACGACGGCACTGACGGTGTCCTTCTCTTTTTCTCTTCTCTTTCTCTTTTGGTTTCTCAGGCGCTACGAAATTAGTCCCGTGTGTGCCGAACTGCAGGATCAGATCCTGAAGTGCTACAGAGAGAACGCTGGGAAAACACTCCTCTGCTCCAATATCGCCTCTCTCTACATGCAGTGTGTCGACAGCGCGAAACAGGTGAGTGTGGTGGTTTTATTTCATTAATACTGTTTTGGTGCAAAGGAATAAGTGTAAAGTGGTTCTACTCAGTTGTGGAGAAAAGAAAAGAAGGAGAGACACAAATACTATATCCACATACTCTCACTGGTCACTTTATTAGGTACATCTAGTTATTTATCCTGTTGTCTAATCAGCCAATCATGTGGCAGCAGCATAAGGTCATCCAGATACTGATCCAGAGCTTCAGTTAATGTTCACATCAAACAATCTGACCTGTATGTCTTTTTATTATTCACCATTCTGTGTTGAGGTTTTGTATTAAAATCCCAGGAGATCATCTGAAATGTTTCTGAAATACTCATAGCAGCTCATTTAGCACCAAGAACCATGTTGATCTTGTGCCCACACACACACACACACATACACAAAACACACACACACATATATACATACACATATTCATACACACACAAACATACACATATATACATACACATATTCATACACACACAAACATACACATATACAAACACACACAGACATATGTGTTCCCACTTTGCCCCCAGAGTTCCCAGAATACACCTCGGATCCTGTGGCCATGTCCAGTATAAAACACTTACTAAATGCTGATGGACGGACGGATGGATGGATGGATGAATGGATGGGTGGGTGGGTGGATAGATGGGTGGGTGGATAGATGGATGAATGGATTGGTGGATGGTTTTAGGGGGGCGGGTGGATGGGGGGGGGGGGGGGGGGGGGGATTGGATGGATGGGTGGGTGGGTAGGTGGGTGGATGGATGGATGGGTGGGTGGGTGGGTGGGTGGGTGGATAGATGGGTGGGTGGATGTATGGATGGATGGATGGATGCATGGGTGGGTGGGTGGGTGGATTGGATGGGTGGATGGATTTAGATGGGTCAATAGATGGGTGGGTGGATGGATTTAGATGGGTCAATAGATGGGTGGGTGGATGAATGGATGGGTGGATGGGTGGGTGGGTGGATAGATGGGTGGGTGGATAGATGGATGAATGGATTGGTGGATGGATTTAGATGGGTCGATGGATTGGTGGGTGGGTGGGTGGGTGGATTGGATGGATGGGTGGGTGGGTAGGTGGGTGGATGGATGGATGGGTGGGTGGGTGGGTGGGTGGGTGGATAGATGGGTGGGTGGGTGGGTGGGTGGATAGATGGGTGGGTGGGTGGGTGGATTGGATGGGTGGATGGATTTAGATGGGTCAATAGATGGGTGGGTGGATGGATTTAGATGGGTCAATAGATGGGTGGGTGGATGAATGGATGGGTGGATGGATTGGTGGGTGGGTGGGTGGATTGGATGGGTGGGTGGGTAGGTGGGTGGATGGATGGGTAGGTGGGTGGGTGGATGTATGGATGAATAGATGGCTGGATGGATGAATGGATAGGTGAATGGATGAATGGATAGGTGGATGGATGAATGGATAGGTGGATGGATGGATGGATGGATGGATAGGTAGGTGGATGGATGGGTGGATAGATGGATGGGTAGGTAGGTAGGTGGGTTGTTGGATGGATGGGTGGATGGGTGGATAGATGGATGGGTGGGTGGATGGATGAATGAATATATAAATGATCCATATATAAATAAAAGCAGGATCCTCCATCATGTTATTAATAATGTCAGAAATCTTTCCTGTCCCTGTGGACCGTCTTCAGGAAAATTTAAACCTTTTCAATTCCATTTGATTTATTTAGCGTTTTTAACAGTGAACATTTTCACAAAGCAGAGCTACAGAAATTTATAAATTTACAGATTTACATTTTAAATATATATAAATTTACTATTATACACTTTACTGTTGTTTTATTATACACTTACACTTTACTCCACACCTCCCTGAAGTAGCAGGAAACACATTTCTCAATCAGACGTTTTTGTGCTTTACCTAAAAGTGAAAAGGAAGAAGGGAGACCTCAGTACACTGGTGGTCTAAAAGCAACAACTCTTTATTGATTTAAATCTAAAAATAAAACCATGACATCAGTCTTCACTCCTTCACATCATTATTCATTACGTACAGTTGTTTAACCTGAACGTCTCTATCCTCACCCAGGCATGTTTATTCAAGATCCAAGATTCTTTTATTATCACTATACTGAGTACAGAGAAATTAGAGCAGCCCTTACAGTGCAGTTCACATTAAAACTAAACTTCAATTTTAATAAAATAAGCATGTGTGTGTGTATGTGTATATATGTATGTGTATATATATATATATATGTATATATATATATATATATATATATATATATATACACTATATTGCCAAAAGTATTCGCTCACCTGCCTTGACTCGCATATGAACTTAAGTGACATCCCATTCCTAATCCATAGGGTTCAATATGACGTCGGTCCACCCTTTGCAGCTATAACAGCTTCAACTCTTCTGGGAAGGCTGTCCACAAGGTTTAGGAGTGTGTTTATGGGAATTTTTGACCATTCTTCCAGAAGCGCATTTGTGAGGTCACACACTGATGTTGGACGAGAAGGCCTGGCTCTCAGTCTCCGCTCTAATTCATCCCAAAGGTGTTCTATCGGGTTGAGGTCAGGACTCTGTGCAGGCCAGTCAAGTTCATCCACACCAGACTCTGTCATCCATGTCTTTATGGACCTTGCTTTGGTCACTGGTGCACAGTCATGTTGGAAGAGGAAGGGGCCAGCTCCAAACTGTTCCCACAAAGTTGGGAGCATGGAATTGTCCAAAATGTCTTGGTATGCTGAAGCATTCAGAGTTCCTTTCACTGGAACTAAGGGGACAAGCCCAGCTCCTGAAAAACAACCCCACACCATAATCCCCCCTCCACCAAACTTTACACTTGGCACAATGCAGTCAGACAAGTACCGTTCTCCTGGCAACCGCCAAACCCAGACTCGTCCATCAGATTGCCAGATGGAGAAGCGCGATTCGTCACTCCAGAGAACGCGTCTCCACTGCTCTAGAGTCCAGTGGCGGCGTGCTTTACACCACTACATCCGACGCTTTGCATTGCACTTGGTGATGTATGGCTTGGATGCAGCTGCTCGGCCATGGAAACCCATTCCATGAAGCTCTCTGCGCACTGTTCTTGAGCTAATCTGAAGGCCACATGAAGTTTGGAGGTCTGTAGCGATTGACTCTGCAGAAAGTTGGCCACCTCTTCGCACTATGCGCCTCAGCATCCGCTGACCCCGCTCCGTCAGTTTACGTGGCCTACCACTTCGTGGCTGAGTTGCTGTTGTTCCCAAACACTTCCACGTTCTTATAATACAGCTGACAGTTGACTGTGGAATATTTAGGAGAGAGGAAATTTCACGACTGGATTTGTTGCACAGGTGGCATCCTATCACAGTTCCACGCTGGAATTCACTGAGCTCCTGAGAGCGACCCATTCTTTCACAAATGTTTGTAAAAACAGTCTGCATGCCTAGGTGCTTGATTTTATACACCTGTGGCCATGGAAGTGATTGGAACACCTGATTCTGATTATTTGGATGGGTGAGCGAATACTTTTGCCAATATAGTGTGTGTGTATATATATATATATATATATATATATATATATATATATATACTTATTTAACTTACTTATATAAAACAACTACAGTCAACGCGATAGTAATAAACAAGTCAGTTGTATTAAGTGATGTATAAGGTATAAATAAGTATATAAATATTTTATATGGCTAGAAATATTAAAAAAAAATAATAAATAACTTATGCACAATAGTCAAACATAGGGATTTGCATATAATAAGTGGGTATTAAAATGTGATGGAATGTAACCATGTCAAATAATATGTAATATAAAGTGCAGCAGAATAAACATACTGACTAATACATCGATCAGCCATAACATTATGAGCAGTGAGAGGTGAAGTGAATAAGACTGATGATCTCCTCATCATGGCACCTGTTAGTGGGTGGGATATATTAGGCAGCAGGTGAACATTTAGTCCTCAAAGTTGATGTTAGAAGCAGGAAAAATGGACAAGTGTAAGGATTTGAGCGAGTTTGTCAATGGGCCAAATTGTGATGGCTAGACCACTGGATCAGAGCATCTCCAAAACTGCAGCTCTTGTGGGGTGTTCCCGGTCTGCAGTGGTCAGTGTTTATCAAAAGTGGTCCAAGGAAGGAACAGTGGTGAACCGGTGACAGGGTCATGGACGGTCAAGGCTCATTGATGCACGTGGGGAGTGAAGGCTGGCCCGTGTGATCCGATCCAACAGACGAGCTACTGTTGCTCAGATTGCTGAAGAAGTTAATGCTGGTTCTGATAGAAAGGTGTCAGAATACACAGTGCAGGACGGGTCAGGGCTGTTTTGGCAGCGAAAGGGAGACCAACACAATATTAGGCAGGTGGTCATAATGTTACGCCTGATGTATATGAATAGACGCACACGGAGGTAATACAGAGAATGTAAACTATAAAGTATTAAAAAAATTGTCATTTAAGTAAAGTTTTTATTTATTAGCGATGCAGTACATCATAAATAGAATAAATTCTTTTTGTTTTGCGCTTTTTTTTAAAAATTTGTTTTCCACGAATCTCTGCGCAGCGCCACTCGGAGGGTTTTCCCAAGCCGCAGCACATTTACAATCTGATCTCATTTTCACCAGAAATTCCAATAAGAACCTAATGGAGCGTAACATTGAGCGATTTCGCCGTGTTTACGCGTGCAGATAGAGACTGTCCTGTTTTTCCACACAGCTCTAGATATACGTGCCACATCCAGAATAACCGGCTGTCACCTCGATCGAGCCGAGGCGTTATCCGTGAGACCTTGTGCGCTTCTCCGCCACATTGAGATTCATTGAAGTCCTGCTTCGGTCCCTCAAGCGAGAGCTGATTCACTCGTGTCACCGTAACCCTGAAACCCTGTAATAAAACCTCAGTTTGTGAAGATCTCCACGGCTCTTCTATCCTCTTCTTTTCCGCTCGGGTACAGACGCTTCCCCCGAAATTGCAGGCTGTCAGTCAGTAAGACGTCCGTCTGCGTAAGCTCCCTCGTTTGGTCCTGTTTACAGTGTGTGTTAAGTGAAATAAGAAGAAGCGTCCTGCTGTCTCTCATTACCTCACTCTCGGCGTCCTTTCACAGACCGGACCTCAGACCTCGTCTACGTTCCCGGAGATCCTCGGAACACGACACGATTTACATCTGGAGAGCTTTTCTATTAGATTTCGACGATGTAACGGTTGCATCAGAGCATCGGCTGCGCTGCCCTTTTACCTTCTCGTGGGTATTACTGTACAAAAAAAAACCCACAAACGCAGCTCCACCAGGTTTCCATCGGGTTTTTAAGTAATGCATCATGTAAATGCGCATGTTTTATTCATTATCGTGTAACCTTTTTAGCATTCCTACCGCTTCTGCGTGGTATTATTTTGTAAATCTGAAACCCAGTCTCGCCGTGGTGTTTTGTAACACTTTGTTTTATCAGATTCCTGCTCTAAAGTGCGCTCGTGTTTGCTTGGGTTATCAGCGGAATCTGATTTCTTATGACTCGCATCAAAGGATCAGGAAATAATGTAGAGAAAACTTAATATTATATTCAAGGAGCGTGTGTGTGTGTGTGTGTGTGTGTGTGTGTGTGTGTGTGTGTGTGTGTGGCCAAACACTCTGAACTAAAATACCGGTGAATAAATGTATAAAAATCAGGCTGCTTTTCTTCTTGTGCTGTGATCAGATCTTACAATTATCCTCTCCCATTTACATTCAGGTTAGACGAACCTGTGCTCTTTGATATGTATGTGCTTTAAGTAAGCACTAAAGCGCTTTTCACACCGCTCTGACCCCGGGTTCTCCTCGTTCTACACCCCGCTTTTACCCCTGGGGTTAGAGGAAGGTTTCCACGTGAAATTATGGGGGTTATGAAACTCTGCTCTGGTGCAGAATCATCACGTCTTTTACAGAGTAAACTCTACATCACGGTGTTGAAGGTGTACAGTGTGAAAGGATGCGGTGTTAGAATGACACGGCGAGTTGCTTAGCAACGGAAACCCAATCAGAAACTGAACAGAGCATCCGAAACTCATCAGGTGAAAACCAGAAAGATAGAGTCAGACGGCAAAACACTGAACATTACGGACATGCGAGGGGGAAATACGTCACTGTGTGACACTGAAACATTGGAGGAAGTTGGATTTCGATGAACAAACATCTGATCGTCTACACAACAAACGATTACAAAGCTGTGGAAGATAACGATACCTGACTACAGCTTGACCTCACCAGTGCCATCTTGTCCGAACAGCTGAGACACTGACCATCTTTAAACGTTGGGGGAAGACCTAGCTCTTCCTGAAACATTTAAGCTAGCTCTTATTGTTCCTGTTTGTTTTAATGCATTTTAAAAAAGTGATGTATTTCCTCCTAACAGAGTTTTTAGCGCTGATGCTATCCTAAGTCTGTGACCTTCCATCCATCCATCGTCTATACCCGCTTTATTCCTAATTAGGGTCACGGGGATCTGCTGGAGCCTTTCCCAGCACACACTGGTTGAAAGCCAGGGGTACCTAGTGAACCAGTGTCGCTGTATTCATCGATGGAGACTTTTGAACGTCGCTCTGGCTCAAATGCCATAAGTGATAAGTAAAATAAATAAAAACCTTGATTTAAGTTTACGGTCATTCCTCAATGGTTCTACCATGAAGAACAAATCTGGCAACATAGAAGCATAAAATCCATGCCTTTATTTTCAGTTTTTATTAGAAATCTCTATGCAGAAAACGAAGCCCTTCCAAAATTCCCATCACATATAAATACTTTTAATGTCAGAAACATTAACACATCATGCCAGAATACAGAAAAAAGGTCATAATTGCTTATGTTTATGGCTGGAGTAACGCACAGAACCACAGCAGAGCCACTTTTACGATTCTGAACAGCGGAAAAATGTGCAAGAAAAAGTTTAGCTAACGTTTGACGCTTTCCTTACTGTTATTAAGGACAGTGTAGTCTGCGATACAATAAATCATGTTTCCTCTCTGTTTATTCTGCGTGAACATATCGGAGCACAGCCGTCCATCTTCGTCCTGCGAGCGCAAGTCGTCGGTGTTAATCTCCTGAACATCCGTTTGATCACGTGACCTCCGAAACACGCGCTTCTCGGGCAGAGTTAAAGCCAGCGTGCCGTCATCGCCCAGGCATTGTGCGAGTAATTACCCTCCAGCTTATCAATAATGAACTGATAACATTTAGCTCTGACCGTCTCGCTCCACTCCAGCTCTCTGTAATAGTGACGCTTCAGAGGCCCTGCTGCTGATAGCACACTGAGAGCAGGAGAGAGCAGATAAAACCTCACACCCAGCCTCTCTCTGAGGACTGCACTCAATAAGACTTTATCATCAACAACACCTCCTTTTCTTTACTCTTTTGTTTTCATTCTTTGCCACAAGACTGACCTTCATTTCTCTCTCTCTGTCTCTCTGTCTCTCTCTCTCTCTCTCTCTCTCTCTCTTTCTTTCTCTCTGTCTCTCTCTTTCTTTCTCTCTGTCTCTCTCTCTCTCTCTCTTTGTGGTGGAGGACGTTAGGATTGAACACTAAAACCTGTTCCAGTCACATTTTCTTTCCCTTACGAAATGTTCTTTAACAGGATCTTGGCAGAAGATCTGAGTGATTATTAATATTATTATCAGTGTAATTAATAATATTTACAATTCAGAGAGTTTTTACAGATATTTCACCATATTAGTGACAAATACTGGGTGATCATTTTTTTAAAATATTTATTTATTTATTTATTTGCTACCATTAAAAAATGTAATTTTGTTTCTGCTCATGTTAGATGTTTTATTCATTGGTATTGTTATTAGTTGTGCTAGTAATAGTTTTCAACACTTTCTTTCCTTCTTTCTTTCTTTCTTTCTTTCTTTCTTTATTTATTACCATTAAAAATAATAATCATTTTTTCTTTTTATGTTAGATATTTTATTCATTAGTATTGCTATCAGTTAATAGCTAATAAGTTTTCAACACTTTATTTATTTATTTATTTATTTATTTCCATTAATTACTTAATATTTTTTTCTCGTCATATTAGATATTTTATTAGTTAGTATTGTTATTATTAGTGGTGTAATAGTTTTATATAATTTATATAATATATAAATATATAATAGATTTTATTTATTTATTTATTTCCAACATTTTTCTATTTTGGTGTCACTTTTTTTTGGCCAAACTCAGCCAGCCCTTTGTTTCTTTGTTTGCATATTTATTTGTTGTTTTGTTTTTGGGGTAGTTGAGGGCTATAGGAGGTTGTGGGAGTATGACAGGAGAGTGAAGGCTGCCTTCGAGACCCCTTGTGGTCAGTAAACCGCCTCCTTTTTGAAGCGGATGCTCGTGCTGCGTCACGGCGCGACGTAAAGCTGCGTTCACACACACACAGCCATTTTATTTCTGCCAGTCAAACGTCTCCGGTCGCTGTATTACAGGCAGTTCCTACTACTGGTTGCCATAGTAACACAGTTTATCAGTGGGTGGTGCAACTCGCATCCCGCAACAAATCGGTTTTCTTGTGGCTGAGATGAAAGGTTCTGTGTTTGTGTATAAAATTCATTTGCATCATATCACATGAGATGAAGGGGAAGCAGCGTGTGCACTTTATCACGGATCACGTGACTTCACTCCCATTGGTCGTCGCTTCGTATTTGCATAAACTTACTGAACTTTGTCGCGATGTGGACACTCCCACATCGCCGTGATTGGCAGAGGACGGAGATTATTCCACAAATGATGGAGCAGAGATGGAGAAGATCCTTTACTGTTCAAACCTGTGGTTTTTTCCATCCTGTTGGTCCATTATACAGTGTTTTAACTCGTCTCTTTCTTTTCCAGAACAAGTTGCGGACCGGAGGCTAGCCGTCTGAGTCGGAGGAGCAGCCGTGATTGTGGAGTCATCTCAGCTTTAAAAAAGAAGTGAAAGATTGTCAAGAAAGAGCAGAGAGCATAGAGCAACGTACAGATACACACCTGACTCTGAGGAACAGTATGGAAAATCTGCAGCTACTGGGGAGATGGGAAACACTCGGCCTTCTTCTCCTTCTTCTCTCTATCTTTCTGTCTCTCTTTCTAATTGTCTTCATTCTTAACAGAGAAGGACAGTGTGAGGGGTATGAGACCCAGCAGCAGCGTAGAAGAAGATGTGTATTAGAACGTGCCAAACGCCAAAAAACCGAGTGAGTGCCTCAGGGGAATGAAACAGAAATGTAAAGAAATTATAAAGAAAAAAATTCAGCAGCAGTCCGACAGGGCGTCAAATTAGTGTTTTGGTGTAAACTCTCTTCTGTCATCGTCTAATTTCGCTTAATACCTCTTATTGATTTGCGCCTTGTTTGAATCGTCTGGTAAAGCAAAAGTTTTGGCACCCCTACAACATGCAAAACTACTCCTCATGTAATTAGTTCAGTTTGTACACTTCTGTTCTCATCAGGCTGGACCCAGGCTCTTATTGCACTACTGTTCATCACGTCCGTGTGTGTGTGTGTGTGTGTGTGTGTGCAGTGCTGATTATGTTTCTGCTTTATTTTTGGTTTTCATCCACACAAAAACAGTGCGATCTGTCGGGGAGAATAAAAGGCTCAAACTGCAAACCTGAATGGCTGTGGCATCGCTGTTCTTTCTCAGAGTGTGTGTGTGTGTGTGTGTGTGTGTGAGAGAGAGAGAGAGAGAAGGCAAGAAATACTTTTATTAATGTTGATTGTTGTCGCTGTTTTGCACCTCAGACAAAATGACAGATTGTAATCATTGTATCACACACACACACACACACACATGTACACACACACACACACACTCGTCTTTCTCCACTCTCATGTAAATTTCAGCTCTCTTTTCTAACTTTTGAGACGTGAAAGTCCCTTCACTCTTTAGGAGCAGTGAACTGATGCCTGTCGCTAGGAGACGGTATTCGAACCGAACCACACTCACACAGACCCCACGACCTTTTTTTGCGTAGGAGCTCTGCATTTTAACATCCGAGCCAAAAGAGACTTTAAATAAATAAATAAAAAACTCCTTTTGATAAAGATTACTGATGAGCCAACTGACAAATGTATGTGTTTTTTTTTGTTTTGTTTTTTACCTCTGATAGCCCTGCCCCCTTTCCCCTTTCCCCTTCCCCCTCCCTCACGTCTCATTTTATTCTGTCGCGATAATTAGAGAATATTTTAAGAGTTTATTAATGTGAAAATATTTCTGCCAAATAAACAGGCTGAAAACAAGAAAAATAAAAAGATTAAACAGGACCACAAGTGTCAAAATATTCAGTTTTTATTCAATGATCATTAGGCAAAACTGTAAATCACATTATGGGAGAAATTGGTGTGTGTGTGTGTGTGTGTGTGTGTGTGTGTGAGAGAAAGATGTAGACACTGGAAAAGTTTACTTGCACACATTCAGATACATTGCTGAACTAAAACATGAAGATAAAGGAGGGATGTAAATTTTCTAATGTACAAAACTTAACTATAACAAATGCCACCCAAAATGCATAGTGGTTACTGTAAAACCCCATATATATATATATACACACACACACACACACACACGCACAGCATTCATACATAGACAAATGGTCTGTTAGCCCTGCTTTACTTTCATTCCCTCTGGGTGAAAATAATCATGACATGGGGCAGCAGCATGGGATCGAAAGCATCAGGTGGTTGTCCAGATTAGTCAAAAGTGATTACAAGGCTAACAAAGTGTGTGTGTGTGTGTGTGTGTGTGTGTGTGTGCGCGCCTTTTGCGGATGCTTTAGGAGTGGAAAGAGTCCTTTTGTGGATAGATGAACTTTCTTATACATTTCGTGTTTGTATCAGACCTTCAGAGGGTCATGGATTCTAAAGACACTGCAAAAATAAATAAATAAATAAATAAATAAATAAATAAATAAAACACCATCTGCCTCCATATACACTGACCAGGCATAACATTATGACCACCTGCCTAATATTGTGTTGGTCCCCCTTTTGCTGCCAAAACAGCCCTGACCCGTCCTGCACTGTGTATTCTGAGCATTAACTTCTTCAGCAGTTTGATCAACAGTAGCTCGTCTGTTGGATCGGATCACACGGGTCAGCCTTCACTCCCCACGTGCATCAATGAGCCTTGGCCACCCATGACCCTGTCACCGGTTCACCACTGTTCCATTCTTGGACCACTTTTGATAGATACTGACCACAGCAGACCGGGAACACCCCACAAGAGCTGCAGTTTTGGAGATGCTCTGATCCAGTGGTCTAGCCATCACAATTTGGCCCATCATCAAACTCGCTCAAATCCTTACACTTGTCCATTTTTCCATCAACTTTGAGGACTAAATGTTGACTTGCTGCCTAATATATCCCACCCACTAACAGCTGCCATGATGAGGAGATCATCAGTCTTATTCACTTCACCTGCACTGGTCATAATGTTATGCCTGATCAGCGTATAATTCAATAGGGTCTAATTACAGTCCCAGGTTAGACTGATAGAAACAACCGAAATAAATAGATGTGATTTAATGCAGAGGTTTTCTCTCCTGTATTTACTTAATTTACTTACTTACTTAATTTTTTATTAATAAAATTGATTATTTTTTATATATATTTTTAATAATAATAATACATTTATTTGTTTTATTTTATTTTATTTTTATCTACAGATTATAACTAACTAAATGTGAAAATGTGTGTTTATGGACACCTGACTTACCTGCCTATATAGTGTATGTTACAGTTAATCTATAACAAGGGTCATGTTCTACAATGAATATAAGTAGAATTGTATGTAGAAATGTAAAAATAAAAGCGGTGTATCAAGCACATTTTCTCAAGGAATCTGGAGTCTATCCCAGGAAACAAAAACAAAACAGAGTGTGGGACACACCCTAGGCAGGGTATTAACTCATCACTGGGCACGATCACACACTACACACTTTTTAGACATGGCAGTTAGCCTACAGCGTATGTCTTTGGTCTGGAGGAGGAAACCAGAGAACCCTGAGGAAAGTCCAGAAGCATGGTGAGAATGTACAAACTCCGCCCACACAGAGGGTGCAGACAGTAATCGAACCCCTTCGACCCCATAGGTACGAGGTATATAAAGTTATATAAAGTTTCCCAATCATTCATCAGCTTTATATTTGTATTAACCATCTTGCATCTGTTTCGGAGACTTTTATTAATTTCTCTGCAGAATCACAGCACAGACTTCCTCTTTCACCCTCATCAAGAAATCCAGATTGGATGAATATGCAAATTAAAAACACCCCTGATGCACACCCACCTGCTTCTCCTGGTAAACCAGAGTGATAAAAGAATGCATTTGCATAGTGAAGTCTGATGGGATTTAATATTTTATGATGCAGAAACACTTCAGATGGATGGTGTGAAATCGGGCCAGCTACCCGGGACGACCAACACCGAACACGCCGTCGGGTCTCTGGGAATTCAGGGAAAGGCGTGTGTAAGGTAGATGCTGAGGGTTTGTCTAGGAAGCTGTGAGGTGTTTAATGTGGACGTTCTGGAGACAGAGTAGAACATCAACCATCATCGTCCATGTCGTTCTGGAGAATCGAGAAACATCAGAATTACAGAACAAATATCTAATCATGTCTCGAGTCATAATAGAAGAACTTTTAATATGAAATTATACTTTAATTCACCAAATAGATCAGATTTTACATTAAGATCATGTCTAGGTATTTCAGTGGTTTCTTCATAATTCGCCATTCCAAATTCTATATTCTGAATTCTGAAATCTGACTTCTGAATTGTATATTCTGAATCCCTAATTCCAAATTCTGAATTTTAAATTCCAAATTCTCAATACTGAATTCCAAATTCTATTTCTAATTCTAAATACTGAACTCCAAATTCTAAATTCCCAATTCTACTCTGAATTCTAAATGCTGAATTCTGAATTCCAAATTCTATATTCTGATTTCTGAATTGTATATTCTGAACCCCTAATTCTAAATTCCAAATTCTAAATTCTGAATTGTATATTCTGAATCCATAATTCTAAATTCCAAATTCTATTCTGAATTCCGAATTCTATTTCTAATTCTAAATACTGAACTCCAAATTCTATTCTGAATTCTAAATACTGAATTCTGAAACCCATATGCCAAATTCCAAATTACATTCTGAAGTCTAAATACTGAACTCCAAATTCTAAATTCCAAATTCTACTCTGAATTCTAAATAGTGAATTCTATATTTGAAATACCAAATTCTATATTCTGAATTTTTAAATACGGAATTCCAAATTCTGAATTCCAAATTCTATTCTGAATTCTAAATTCTGTATTCTGAAATCCAAATTCAGAAATCTAAATTCAGAATTTTAATCAAAATTCTTTGTTCTGCCTGCTCTTTAAGGATGGATTATAAGGATTGAATTTGTTTGACCTTCTTGTTTATTCAATATCACCAAAACATAAACAAATGTTTGTAGTAATTGAACTGAATTCAATTTTATTTGCGTAATGCTTTTAACAGTGGACATTGTCTCAAAGCAGCTTTGCAGAAATCTAAAAAATTTAAAATAAAAATTTTTTAAATTGAATTTATATTTATCCCTAATGAGCAAGCCTGAGGTGAAGGTAGTGAGGGAAAAACTCCCTGAGACGATATGAGGAAGAAACCTTGAGAGGAACCAGACTCTGAAGGGAACCTCATCCTCATCCTCATCTGGGTGACACCAGAGAGTGAGATTATAAATCATGTTCTTTCTACAGCTGTATATAAAGTCAAGTAGAGTTGTGTAACCAGGAGGTTTTGAGCATCTCATAAATCAGTGTAATTTCCAAATTCATTACAGATTTCAAGCTAATTCCCTTCTGCTAAAACAACCACATGTACACTGATGGAGACCAGAGCGCAAAACTGACCACCGTGACAGCATTTCAAAGCCACTGCCATGATCTCCACGTGGCTCTATCCACAGCAGTCCTGTGTATGTCCAGGTAATCCACATGTGGCCATCCTCATCAGCAGTGAGCACCACCAAGTGAAGAGACTCCAAGCAGTTTTGTGACTCCAGTAGATTTGTGATGTCATGTCCTCTTCAGATTGCATTAGTTTATCAGCAGGACGTCTCTAATACGTTTTCTCCTCAGTGGTAAAACTCTCGCATCTGGACGAAGCAATAACATGACCACAGGAGGAGCGAGTTTCTAGCAGGTTGTGTTTTCTTCAACCCCAGATGTTTACATGGACATATCCAACGTTAAAAGCTAATAACGTTATCAATCTAAGTTCATAAACAATTAGCGGTTTTAATATAAACGCTCGTTTACAGCATTAATGGCAGTAATTACACACACACAGATGCTTGGGAACTGTGTAGCTTTTATTAAAGTACCTGAAATACAAGGAAACATCCGAGGAACATGTTCACTTTACACATACTGCACGTTTGAGCAGCTATCAGTTAACAGTCGCTCTTCTCATCTTTTGTTAGGGAGAAACCGAATAGTTTCCTCCTGTTTTTGTTGTGTCCATGTTGATGATTGAGTGTCTTTGTCATGCCTCACTCCACAGTTGTGCTTAATATGAAGCTCATATGAAAGTAGACACTCAGGACTTTAGGCATTTGTAGTGTTTCAGAAGGATTTCTGTTTTTCTCTAGCCTATTAGGAGTGATATATTCATAGAAAAGTTCCAGGTTTGTGTTTTTCCACTCAAATGTTTGTATCTTCAAAGTAAATGTTGTTATCGAACCCGTTTCTGCTCTCTGAGTGCTTGTTCATCTAAAAAGCAGCTGAAATCTGTGTAAAATTCTGTGTAAGGTTCTCCAACAGAGGGAAAAACACACGTCTAAAACACACTGCCTCATTTTATATCAGACTCACAGCCTGAACATCATTCATCTATTTACACTGGCTAATCAGGGTCTTAAAACAATAATATAATATCCTCATACAGGTCAGAGAGATACACACTTCTAGTCTCATTCAACATCCTCAAGCTTTCATTATCATGATCTATGTTACATCCATGATCAATGCTGTAGAGTGGGTTGCAGGTTAAGAGAGTTACTCTACTAAATGCATGCTAAAGCCTAGCAGGGAAATTCTTCATGTACACACAGATGGACTGTCTGCTTGAAAAATAGAGGTCAGTGTAGAGAAGTGTGGAGGAGCGTGCTGTGGTGTTATGTGATTGATTTTAGGACAGCTTTCCCTTTACCTCTGATAAAGGACAATAAGTCTTTCTCTCGTTCTCTGATAGCTTTGCTGATTGTCGCTGGTGCTGGTGTCGAATCGGCAGTGTATTTCTCCAGGCTCTAATCAATGACGAGCTCTCGCAGGGGGGATTACACTCCCAGGTGTCTGACCCTCAGAGACGCTTCTGCCTTCCACCTGCAACTCGGCATAATGGGAATTGGACGTCCTTTTTTTTTTTTCCTCTCTTTCTTTTCTTATTACACTTTAATAGCTAAATCTTGTGCCTCTGAGGGAATTTACAATTTGGCTGCTTCCCAGTGGAACACGCTGAGATGCAGCGCTGCCAAACAAACAAGTTATTACAATAATAAAAACAACACTTTTTATGACTTTAGTTGAGTTTTTAATCATTCCACACATATGTACACGTAATCTGGAATGCTCCAGATATCCAAATTTACTGGACTGGACACAGTCATTGACCACGATTTATGATTTTTGGCACGAAATCCATGCACTTAGAATAATAGTACTTAGAATATGATTGGGCTTAAAGCTTGGGGTTGGTACTCAAAATTGTTCCTAGATTTATATTTCCACTTAAAGCTATTTGGAATAATAATATTTATTTATTCTATTCTATTCTATTTAAAATAGCAAGTTTTTGTGATGAAAAAAAGGAAAGAAAGGAAGTGTGAAACGAATCCAAATTAAGTGAAAAATAATTAAGAAAAAAAACCTAGTTGCATAAGTAAGCACACCCCTAAACTAATCCCTTGTTGAAGCACCGTTTGATTTTATTCCACCACTCGGTGTTTTATGTGAAAGAATCTATCAGCATCTTGACTTGCCGGTATTTTTTTTCTTGAAAAAACATTTTTGATCCATCACTCCAGTGTACAGCCCACTTCAGGTCACAAGACAGATATTTAGCTGGATATAATCATTCAGAAACATTGATCTTCTTTAGGTTGAGCTGTACCTTTGTTGAGTTGGATGTGCGCTTTGTGCTGAAAGGTGAAATTTCTTTTCATCTCCAGATTACTAACAGGTTTGTTCACTAGTCCCAGTTCTAGCTGAAGCAGCTCTATAAAAATACAAAAAAACAACCACGATGCCACCACCACCATGCTGCACCACAGGTCCGGTGCTCATCCACTGATGTGCCTTTTGTCATTATAGAATTATTATTACCTTTCTGAACTTCTACCTGGTTTGAAGTGATTTAGTTGAGCTTGGATGCTAAGCTTCCATCTACCCCACAGCTCAGACATGAAGAATACGAGAGATGGTGGTCGCATGCAGAGAGCAATCAGTACGTGTCAGATGTTCCTGCAGCTCCTTTAATGTTGCTGTAGGTTTCTTGGCAGCCTTCCTGGAAAGTTTTTGTCTTTTTCTTTTCTACATTTTGGAGGGACGTCCTGTTCCTGGTAATGTCACTGTGCTGCTCCGTTTTCTCTAGGTGATGATGATGATGATGATGATGATGGCCTTTATGGTGTTCCATGGTGCAGTTAATCTTTTGAAAATTGTTTTATCCCCTTCTCCTGATCGATACCTTTCAACAAGTGAGACACCGCTCATACTTTATAAGCTCTTTGTGGAGCGTGGCTTCAGCAGTCTGATGAAAACAAGACGTGAAGAAAATCCTAGAGAAAGAGCTGATGTTTATTTTGGGGTTAATCAGAATCATTTTATTGATGGTAGCTATATTTGCTATATTGTATATAATAATTACTTTTGTTGATAAGATAAGAGAGAACTTTATTTATCCCGAAGGAAATAAATAGACTGCTTCAGATTTTATATATGTAATATATATATATATATATATATATATATATATATATATATATATATATATATATATATATATACAGTATATATATTTTTAAAAAATAATAGGAAAAAAATAGAAAATAGGAAAATTTTCTGACATGATTGACCTTGGCCTCAATTTTCTTTCAGAAACCTGCCACTTTAACAGGAGTGTAGATTGTACTTTGTACACTGTACTGTGTAAATGTTGAATCCTGACATGCTGCTCAAATATAGTTCTGCAATAAATTGGACAAATTTTCCTGTCCGTCTGCCTTCGCTAAACAAACTGTCTCAAAGTGTGTACTTACTGTAGGCACTACTCTAGAATTGTAAAACTAACCAGGTTTCCTGTTAGTGCTAGTGTGTGAATTTTAAAAAATCTCTCATTGTAGCTTTCAAACCTACTGAAAGATCTGTTCATTGTGTACCAATCTTCTGGATTCTTTTTAGATTATAGGTCAGAGTTATGGTGAAGATGGGGCAACCTAAGGGAAGACAGCTTTACCACTGGGTTACTACCAGTGTGTGTCAAGGTGTGGATACCATAATGGGTTAGACTGCCAAGGCCAATTGGGGCAACCTAAGGCAGGATGGCGGCACCACCACTAGGTTAGTACCAATGTGTGACCCATGATAGTTAACACTCTGAAAGCCACAAGTAGGGCAACACATAGGCAGTACTGCTACTGGGTAGTCAGGAAGGTAGGTGAGTGGGTGGGTTAGTCAACCTCAAGTCTACCAGATTAGAACACAGACAGCCTTCTCTTATAGAGTCTCTTAGTTTTTTTGGTTTAATTTCAGACACAGACACAATGCTGCTAATGAAGCTGTTTCTCCTAAACCCCAGTCAGAAACAAAACTGCCTTTTAGGCCAACACTAATTTCCTATACACCGGCTAGTTCCAAACTAATCAACAGGTTAATATTTGTTTTCATACCCAGAATTGATTTTTTTCTCTCTCAGAAGAATTGCTATCTCCTCAGGCATCTCAGTGGAAATGACATTCGAGGTCAGTTTGGTGTGAAGAGGATTGAGGTCGGGTCTGATCGCCAAACCCTGCTCCATTTCAGTCCTCAGTGACTCTCGGTGCTGTTCCTGTGGAACCGCAGTGCATTTTAGACTTTCCCTGCTCTGATACACACCTCCTAAAACCACAACGAGAGGGTGTTAATGAGCTGATGAATTAAACCTGGTGTGTAAGGATGGTTGGGTGGAAATTGAAAGGAAAAAAAAAAAAACCCAATAAAATGTACTGGCCTTTGATTTGTAACAGCAGGTATATTTCAGTAATACTCCAGGTAACTAGAGCTCCTGCAGAACAATACGTCTAAATAAGTCTGACATTATTGTGAAATATTAAGTTGTATTTGATTGTTTAAAAAAGCATTAATTACAAAAGCATGACCCCAGACACTCCACGCCCCCGTGGTAGCCTACTGCCTTCTCTTACAGAGTCTCTTGGCTTTTCTGTTGTTGTTCTTAAAGGTTTGGGGGTTATTTTTGCTCTTTAGTGATCATTTTTCACCTGTGTGTCTGTGTGTAAGGGTTGTATTGATTTGTAAAGATTGTATTGATCACTTCTTTGTGCAAGTGCTTCAGTGTTATCTATGGTGTCTTTGCTGAATCTCTGATTAATGCCCTTCTTGCCCTTCCTCGGTCAGTGAGTTTTGGTGGGCGGCTTTCTCTTGTCAGGTTTGTCTCGGTAGCAACTTCTTTCTGTTTTGTTATAATGGATGTAATTACTGTTTAGAAAAGTTCTCCACAGCTTTGTCTCTGCTCACCTTATTGAAGAGCTCCTTGGTCTTCATGCTGCTTGAGTAGTGGTGTTGCCAAATTCAGGGGCCCTTTTGAAACTGGGGTATTTATACTGATATCATGTGACGCTTTAATTGCATACAGGTGGAACTTAACCAACTAATTATATGACTTCTGAAGTTAATGCTTTGGACCAGATCTTATTTAGGGGTTTTACACATTTCCCTTTTTTGTTCATATTCTATAAACTGATCTACATTTCTCTGCCACAAACAAATTTCCTTCACTTGTGCTGTGATTTGAAAGAAAAACAACAACTCCAAACTTAAGACTGAATAGTTTATTACAAGTTTAATAATGTGTCAATAAATACACCCTGATACTGGTTGAACTCAGTTACAGACTAAGAATCAGTCTAAAAACTCTGTTGGAGAGGTAATATAGTAAAAGAAGCACATAGACAGCACAGTTTTTAAGTGACTAATCTGGTAGACTTGAGGTTGACCTAACCCACCCACTCACATACCTGTCTGTCTACCTTCCTGACTATCCAGTAGCAGTCCTGCCTTTATGTTGCCCTACATTTGGCTTTTGGAGTGTTAACTATCATGGGATAAACTCCTTGTCACATATTGGTACTAGCCCAGAGTTGGTGCTGCCATCCTGCCTTAGGTTGCCCCATTCTGGCCTTGGGAGTCTTGTCCATCATGGGATCAACACCTTGTCACACACTGTTACTATCCCAGTGGTGGTGCTATCCTGCCTTAGGTTACCCCATTGTGGCCTTGTGTGGGGGTCTTGCCTACCATGGGATCAACACCTCAGCACACACTGGCGCTAACCTAGTGGTAGTGCTGTTCTGCCTTAGGTTGCCCCATTGTGGGAGTCTTGCTCCTCATGGGGTCGACACCTCATTATACACTGGTACTATACTTAGGTTGCCCTGTTTGGCATTGGGATTGTTAACTGTCATGGGATCAACACCTTGTAACACAGTTTAGCTTCTGGGGTCTGACCTATCAGGGGCTTGACACCTCATCTTTACTGCAATGTAAAAGAGATCTGCATGTGGTCTCCTTTTTTCACACATATTTTTGAAAAAAGTATGATCATATTCTACATTAATAAAGTTTGGATTTAATGAGCCATTTGTGCTAGAAAGGAGGTTCATCCAACCTAAATATCTTGCTACCTACTCACCCAACTACCTACCAACCACCCCATACAGCTGCACTTGGCTGCACTGCCAAGCCTACAACAACCAACCGCCCCCAGATCCCCCTCCCCACTCAGCCTGTCCCCCGGCTTGCCCAAACACAGACGCCCCTCCCGACTTATCCTGTTTTCTTTCCCCCTACTGCTTAATCCCCCCTTTCCCATAGGACTTGCAAGCATGACTGCCTGCCTTCCACCCTGGGCTGTCTCGCCTACTCACCACCCACTCTATCTTACTCGCCTTCCTTGCTTACCTGTCAGGCATAACTGACCACCTGCCCACTCTAACCCCACCTGTCTTCCCACATATACACTGATCTACCCCACTCACCTACACCACCTGCCTAAGTAACCCACCTAATCTCCCCACCTGCCAAACCAAGCCTACCACCAACCCATCTCCCTATCTAATCTAACCACACACTTAACCATTTACCCACCCACCAACCTACTACCCAATCAGACCAACCACCACCACCTCCACAGACCTGTTGAGGTGAGGTAACTTGGTTGACACAGGTGGGCCAGCTGAGTTGGGCCAGCTCTGGGGGGTGGCTGGTGGGTCTGTGCAGGTTGTGGGGGTCAGCTGTGCTGTGTAGGTGAAGCAGGGCAAGACAGGTTTGGCAGAATGCATGGGCCAGGCTGGGTGGGGCAGACCAAGTATGGCAGGCTGGGTGAGGCAAGATAGGTGAGGCAAGTGAGGTGAGGTAGAATAGCAGAATTGAGGTAGGCAAGGAAATGCCAGCAGAGAACTTCCTAATTAGCACAAATTGATATCAGGTTATCATTTAAGTCCAAACCTATGAGCGGTGGCATACTAATAAATTTTATTGAGCGGTGTAAAGTCAGAGTAAGTAATTAATATAATCTGACTATAAGTTGATCACTTTTGGCTGCAGCAGATAAAATAAAAAAAGAACAGTATGTATAGGTGATGAGGTGGGTCATGGGCTTTGGTTTAGCCTGTGTGAGATACAGTGTAAACTGCATCATACCAACTTTATTTCCTTCATCAACAACAAAATGTGGGTCACTGGACGCTGTTGATTAAACAAAACCTAGAAATCACATCCTTCATCACATCTAATATTATATACAGCAACAAGGAGGATAGCTTTAAATACTCATTTTTGCTTTTCCTACCCCCCAAAAATCCTCACACACTCATCAGTATTACTGACATCCTGTCTGAGTGAGAAGCGAGAGATACTGTACTATCACATATTTCATCCTTATCTCATGAAGTCTAACATTTACTACAGAAAATTGCTGTATTTATTGTTCTACCTTGTCATTTGTACTGGTTGTTATATGAAAAGTGAACATTAAAAAATTCACATTTGTTTGCTAAAAACACTCCTCTGAGCTAATCATGGCTGAAATCACCACATGGAGGAAAAAGTGACCGGACAGATCGGTTTGTTTTGCTGGAAGTGATGTTTTCCAGCCAAGGAATTTCTCAAACTCCTATTTCATAGACTACAGAAGAAAACTCTGGTATATTATGAAGAAAAAAGATGATTAATAAGCCCTGAGTTATCAGTATCTGTGTGAAAATAATAACCACACATTAGCAGCTCTAGCTGTTGATAAACATCTTTAAAAATCCCATGAAATAATAATTATATAATACTATAAAATAATAAAATATCACCTCACCCACAGTGAGGATGAGTTTCTGAGCCTCACAGATGTTCTTTGTGTTGTTTTTCTCCGCTTGTATTCTTCTGTGTTGAAGCCTGATCTTTCCTCACTGAGTGCTGAATGTTTTCTGGTTCCTCTACAGTTCTAGGACATCACAGTACAGGGTTCTAGATATTGAGAACCCGAGTCCTGCTCTGTGACCGGAATCTTAATCGTAACACCCCTACATTGAAAACAAAAATCAGTAGAAATGTTGTGTTTACTATCTTTTAAATAAATACAGAGTGCACTGCTCTACATAAGTACACATTCTACTGATGAGCAGGTAACAAAATACTTAAACAATTCGTTAAATTCCGTAAATTTCAGAAACCATGTAATGGGAATCGACGCAATGCAGTAATTGAGGTTCATTAACACATGCTGCTGCACTGAGGAGCATCATTTCTCACTTTCAGCTCCATCGGGTTTGGCTTTTATGGAGTTTTTTGACCACCAGAAAATTTCAATCAGCTATGCTGTGAATGTGATTGGTCAGTGACTGACAATTATAAATATTTTTTATTATAAAACTGGCAATTACTCAAAGGCAAAGAAAACCATCACCTACAACGTTTGTAAATCTTCTGTTTATCGTTGTCTCTTGTGTGAATCATGAGCCTATTTGTGTCTGATAGACAAGCACAATGGTTCGGATTTTGGAAATCCGAAGCCACACCCACCCGGTACATGTCCAGGCTCTTAAAGGAATTAAGACCAAGCCAAGATGGAGTCAAACTGAGGACTGAGCACCATCAAAACCTTTTTGAAGCCTTCTGGCTTTGTTAAAGCATAGCACCAGTGATTAGGCCGTTTTCTCACAGAAGGGATTAGTTCTTGTGAAATGCTGTTCGTTTGAAAATAAAACACTATTAAT
>NC_080728.1:18040000-18042500 GCF_019097595.1 Hemibagrus wyckioides | reverse complement strand
GAGATTTCTGCTTTTGTTTTTCAAGCAACATGGATACAAGTGATGTGTATCTGTAGTTACTTCTCAGTGTGTGTGTGTGTGTGTGTGTGTGTGTGTGTTTGAGATGCCCGAAGCCAAGGTTATTGTCCACACACATTCTTCCTCCTGAGATCAACTTGATAATGAACTTCGGTGCTTCTGTCCTAGTGAAGAAAGAATGACCTTGCATTGTGTGTGTGTGTGTGTGTGTATGTGAGCGACGAACCTTTCAGGATGAGAAAAATGGAACTCTATAAAAGATCCTTGAGAGTACGGCGTCCTGGTAGAAAGTCTCAGGAGAGGCAGAGCGACTGCTTCTTTTATTTTTTTCTGCACTGCTATCATATATAGATATTTTTTGGTCTCTTCAGCGATCAGCTCCATCTGATCTTCGCATCAAACTCTCTCGTGCTCCTCGTTTATAAACACCGGGAGCATGTGGTGCTTTAAATGGAGCTGTGGTTGTTAAATATGTCCGCCAGGACGAGTTTAAGTGTAAAGATTTTGCAGTGATTACAGTTTTGTTACAACAAATGGATGAAAAGGGACATCATTATTAATGTGTGTGTGACACGAACAAACCTCCGATCCTTAAAGAACCTTTCTCTTTTTTTCCGGAGAGATATCCGTTCTGACGTTGAAGCTGGTCCGGGTTGAGTTGGGGGTTAGAGAGGGTTTGTTTTTTATACATAAACCCAACCATGTGTGAACTCCTAATCTCTTTTCACTCCCAGACTGGGGACTCCATTTTTGGAGATTTTTAGGAGAACTCCTCTGCCACTAAGTCTGAGACATTCCTGTTTCCTCTCCACGCTCCTGTATAACCTCCTGCTTGACGTTCATACCTCTCACTTCTCTCCAGGAACCAGGCTTGGAGAGAGAAGAGGCTTCGTATAAGAATCTAAATATGCAGATATGCAGATTCATGTTTACAAGATGAATCGTGTGTAAATTAGTGAGCAGGAAAAAATAATCCTACATTTTGCGCGTGAGTTTCTGTACTCATTAACACACAAGGACACTCGCTAAATTTTACCTTGATCCGATCGATTGGCTTCAATCTGGAGTTAAACCTTTTAGTCGTCATTTTGCTGTCTTCATTTCAGTGAGCTTTGCCTTATATGGAGTTTTGTGGGCGTGGCTAAGTGTAAATCACTCGTACTCTGAATGTGTTCAGTGATTTTTATCTATTTAATTATTATAATTCTTTTATCAGGTGATAACAGGTTATCTTTCAGCAGACAATTACCCACATGAACATGGTCTTTACAAACTTGTTACACTTTATATCTATAAATATCATACTGCAAGAACAGTCACCACTTCATCCCCATACTTGCTCACTTTATATACATTTACAACCTGCCTCATCACCTCAACACCTGCCTTGGCATTAGAATGCCCTGCCTTAAAAACTTTCTCTTTTAGAATTTAAATTTTGCAAGGAATTTGCATTGGCATACAAATAAACCGAAGTGAACGCCAGCTAAGTTGCGCGTACGTCCGGGAGCCGTTCAAATCTTGTTAGCGTCAGTGGAAATCCAAGCAACACAAACTGAAGCAAGTTACGAAAGTTACACATTTTTTCCAGTCAGTGAAAGCTGTTTCTAAAGAGTTAACCCACGATACCGACATTGTCTTCATCATGCGTTCAAAAGCTAGGTGATTTTTTGGGTGTTTTTTGTTGACAGATTGGTGGCGTGGGTGGTCTGTTCTATTTTTAGCTCAAGCTTGGTGGCACGACTTCCTGTGAGGAGCCTTGACATGGAGTTCTTTGTAAGCAGCCATACAGTTTACATACGCTGAGTATTGGGAATATTGGTCATATTTTTGGGCAGCTGGAACGGATTATCTGCATTTACATTATTTCTTATGGGAAAATTCGTCTCACAATACACATTTCAGCCTTAAGAACTCTCCTCCAGTTCATATGCTGAGGTTCCACTTTATTTAATTATTTTCTGTATAGCATTATTAGTAAATTAAATGTATAGGGTAGTTATCTGTACTTTTGAGGGTCACCAACAGCCCGTGTGTGTGTGTGTGTGTGTGTGTCATAAAACATACTCAACAAACAATAAACCTGATTCTGATTGTGATTAGCTTGCAGCATCATACACACAGGATTATGCAAGAAACTAGCAAAATGTTAAAGTTTCGTAAGTTAACTTCATGCACAGTTCTACTAAAACCATGATGAGACTTGTTCTCTAACAAGGAAAAGTCATGGAAAAGACAAACAATGAAAAAAAACAACAATAGCCAAGCATCTCTAGCGAGCTAAATTACTTTGCTAACTAGTTTGTTGGAAGCTGGTAAATGTAGCTAGTATTTAATGGAGTAGCTGTGATCATTAGTTATAAAGGAATAAATCAGTAAAAAAATCATTATTTCTATACAGACACAAAGTCATAAACATAAACATTCAGCAGGACTGCATCATACGCCATATTATCAAACACCCTGCATCACATAGATAGAT
>NC_080728.1:17910000-18037500 GCF_019097595.1 Hemibagrus wyckioides | reverse complement strand
GATTTGCTGGGGGTGTGGCCTAGAGTATCTCGAACGCTGTTGGCTGTTGAGCAGGTCAACATGTCGTATCTCCGTTTTTCTGTTTCAGAAGGAAATACTTCAGTACACGGGTTCAAGTCACAGCTATGCATTATAAATAGGTCACAAATGTAAATTTCCCATTGAGATGAATAAAGTATCTGTCTGTCTGTCTAGCTAGCTATTAAAGTAAAGGAAAAGAAAAGAGTGATTCTTGAGAAGATGGATGATGTCTGCAGTAGAAATGAGAAATATCTATCTCTCTTTTACAAAACCTGAATGTTTTTAGCGAGGATAAATGCGCTATTTTTTGTATGTTGATTTAAAGTGACTTGATTGTGGATCATTCCATCCCGAGATCCCCATTGAGAAATTGAGAGGTTTTGTTTTTTTTCCCCCAGTCGTAAGTCAGAAATTCTTAGTTACGCACCAACCGTGTGCCACTAGAGTGGAAAAAAAGCCAAAGACGCTTGTATTGTTTTGCCACAATGGGGGCACATTAGAGTTAGCCTTGGGGGGTTTCGTTCAAGTGACCCAATCAGGCAGTTCGCCAGGCAGCAACAGCTTAATTACCTGCTCCTGTAACAGTAATCATGCTTCACCATTTCTAATAGGAAAGTGTTTGTATTGGGGGGGTATGAGAGAGGGGAGTCTTTTGTTTAGACTTGACCTTTCTGCCAGCCTCATTAGCATGAGCTTATTAGCTTGCTTTTCTTTCTCTGGCCTCGGGCCGTTATTGATTTTGATTACACCCAAGAATGTAGGTTAGAGCACGAGGAATAAAATGACAAGCGCTTATCAATGTTGCGGGAGCCTGAAGGGGATTTCAGGATGAGTGTGTGTGTGTGTGAGAGAGAGAATTAGTGTGTGTGTGTGTTATTGTGTTCTTATGGCTGAATCTTTATCTCCAGTTTGCACCCATTGTCTTTAATCGACTGCGAGCGTGTCAGGTTTGGTCCCAGTACGCATGGCTTTTGTGGGCTTTGACTGACCAGAATGATTGGATTGGATTTTTTTTTGCTGCTCGTGAATTACCGGCGTCCTGTCTACATAAACACACACACACACACACACACACACACACTACAGAGAGCTCCCCTTAGGGTGCTCTGATGCCCTCAATCACAAAAAAACACAAAAAAGGCCTTTCATGTAAAAATGGAGTGGATTGCGTTCCCTGAAGAAGGAAGACAAGCAGACAGCCGAGTCTTTCTCTTCTCCCTCATCCCTTCTTACTTTCTTTCCTTCTTTATTTTTCATTTAATTCCTGAGGAGACTGTTCACATGCTCTCGTCTGAAAGTAGTTTCCCGGTTGGAGCATTTTATTCCCCTCCGCTGCTCCGCTGTTTAATATTCCCCATTAAAAATACATCCCGAATGGAGCTGTCAATCATTCATTCTGCCTTGTGTACCTTGAAAAAGCTATAACTCTCCATCACACACACACACATACACAGAGCTCCCTATTAACCTCCACTGACTCCCACTGCGATCGATATACCATACAGCCACATATCACACTGCGTCCACTGAGCGTGACCACGGCAAAGCTGAGCGCAGCTTCAGGCCCGACGCTGCCACTAAAGGTCTGAAGGCTCTGCTGATCCGGGATCAGATATATAGATTTGTGTTTTCTTCACCTTACACACTGATACTCTAAAACAGAGGAGTGTTTCAAATACCACTGACCCTCTACGCAACCTCTGGCAGTATTTATGGCTAACAGACGAGAAGTGGCTTTATTTGTGTCCGAAGGCTCTTTCATTTAAACTCTATGATTAATAATTATGGTAAAATACCCTGTTAGAGGAAAACAATAAACGACAGGAGTTACTGAAGTGTTTTATTCCTTTTATACTACAGCAAGCTGTAACGATTACAGTGTAATTTATTTATTAAAGATGACGCAAGGTTTAGAAATAGCAGCTCAACGATTGGGGACTGTTGCTGAGAAGTTAAAAAATGAGGAAAAAAAAGAAAAATATAAAAATAATATTTTTTATTTATTTATAAAATAAAACTACAAAATAAAATACCAAAAATGAACAAACAAATAAATAAAATGTAAATATTCTTTTGTTTTTTTTATTAAGTAAAATAAATAACATTTTAAACAGTTACAGCTAGTGGGGAATTAATTGTAAAAAATTATACTTAAACATAAAATTAAATATAAAAATAAATAGAACAAAAATAAATTGAAATAAACATAAAAACATTTATTAAATTTAACATGGACATTTATTCATGGACATATAAAATAATACAGATGCAAAAGCAATCAAATAAAAAATGATAAAAACAACATTAAAATAAAATTAAATAAATTCAGAAAAGGTAATAGATAAAATTCATAAATGATTAAAAAAAATGTTATTATTCAATATCTCTTCAGGATAGATAGAAAGGTTTTTCCTCCTTTTAGAGCAAATTTAAATAAAATCTTGTTATAAAAAAAAAAAACCTTATCTGTAGTTAACATGCTCACCATCCTTCCTGAATATTTGTTCACTCTCACCTGTAACAACATCACTGCTACTGTCATTACCATACGTGCCAATATTTATTCACACTGCTGAGATTCCCATGACTATATCACATCACATCATATCGTATCTCACACACACACACACACACACACTTGATGACAGTGGCACACACGCTCCAGTTCTGGTCTAATAACCATTCAAACACAATCATCGGTGAAATTGAGTTGAGGGAGAGGCGGAGAGGCTGATTGATAGTCAGTGGTGGTGGTGAGGCGTTTGGCGTGTCAGTCATGAGCGTGCTACGCCAGCGTGCTGTTCACTAAGCATGTAATGTGCTCTACTTCGGATCAGGGTCAGTGGAAGTCAATTTATTTCACCTGTATGAACAGATTCTTCATATCCCGCTGTGGGATTTAGAAGCCTGGTTAAAGCTGCTAGATCATATTATTATTATTATTATTATTATTATTATTATTATTATTATAGAAGAACATAATTTTATGCGGCATCTCCTCTGTTTCTTCAACGAGTCAAGAATCAAGGAGTCAAGAATCTCTGCTTCTTTAACAATTTAAGAATCAACAAGTCACGAATCTCTGTTTCTTTAACGAGTCAAGAATCAAGGAGTCAAGATTCTGTTTCTTCAACGAGTCAAGAATCGAGAAGTCATGAATCAAGGAGTCAAGAATCTCTGTTTCTTCAAAGAGTAAAGACTCGAGGAGTCAAGAATCAACGAGTCAAGAATCTCTGTTTCTTTAACAAGTCAAGACTCAAGGAGTGAAAAATCTCTGTTTCTTCAACAAATCAAGAATCAAAGAGTCAGGAATCAAAGAGTCAAGCATCTGTTTCTTCAATGAGTCAAGACCCAAGGAATCAAGGAGTCAAAAGATTTCTGTTTCTTCAATGAGTCAAGGAGTCAAGAACCAAGGCGTCAAGAATCAAGGAGTCAAAAATCTCTTCTTTAACAAGCCAAGACGCAAGGAATCAAGACTCAAGGAGTCAAGAAACAAGGAGTCAAGAATATGTTTCTTTAACGAGTCATGAATTAAGGAGTCAAGAATCTCTGTTTCTTTAACAAGTCAAGAATCAAGGAGTCAAGAATTTCTGTTTCTTCAAGGAGTCAAGAATTTCTGTTCCTGTAACAAATCAAGAATCAAGAAGTCAAGACTCAAGGAGCTTTTATTGTCATTTCAACCCTACACATCTAGTCCAGTGCACAGTGAAATGAAACACGGTACCTCCAGGACCCCAGTGCTACATAAACCACAGAACTAAGAGCTAAGTACGCTAACACATTTCTACATAAAGTGCAGAGGTGTTTTGTTGTAAGACCAGTCTCTGGGTACTGAGGTGTCTGGAGGAGGAAACTGTCTGGTTGTGAAGACATGAGATCAGGAGTTTGAGGGAAGCATGGGGTCATCCTTTCTGTCCCACAGGGTTTCCTTTGTGCAGGTTACTTTACTCCCTGATCAAGTGCGGTCCCTGAGTACGACTTCCCTGCTCCACACAACAGTATATTTTATCATGTATTCGGTTTCAGACTAAACTGCCCGAGTGAAAGCTTCCTTATAGACACTTGTAGAGAAACGGGATCCTCTTCTGAGTCCACTTTGCTTTGCATGACATTTTAATCTCTGTTATATTCATTTTAGGTCAGTTCCCTTTGATTCAGATCACGTCAAGTCAGCTTGATCGTCTCACATCACTGATTTTGTGCAAGATTTATTAAAACCTTTGGATTTTATTGTGACCCAGACTGATTGGGCATGATGATATTTTTAATTGCTTACAGAGTGTACTCGACTTTTTACACCATTCAGCTGACGTGATCACTTCTTCACCTTGAGAATGAAGAAAGGATTTATTTTTCCCAAGCTCAGGATCGTTTTTTCACTTTTTTCTCATTTTGTTTACTGACGTTCTCTTTAAAATTCTTCACATTTTGTATCTACCCTCTGTGGAGTGCCAGTACATTTGCTTCTCTGAGAAATTATTATTATATATTATTACTATTATTGTTATAAATGAGAAGAAAAAGGTCAATAACTTCACTAGATGCTTGAGTGCAATTTTTTACATTTCTGGTTCACATTCTCTCAGAGGGTGCCAATAATTTTGGAGTTAACTGTATTATGGGAGCCAGGGATAGTGAGTTTAGTGGGAGAATGAGGTAGATTTTACATTCGCACAGTGTGTGTGTGTGTGTGTGTGTGTGTTAATGACAAAGGGACTCGTGCAGGTCCAGCAGAAGGAGACACTCTGCCCCAGTAATCAGGGCTTCAGGACAAAGGCAGCCATCCATAAATTGTATTACCTACTTATTTATTTCTTTCTCACCCAATTGACTCTGAATTGCTCTGAACAACCTGGTGGACAGCTGCACTCCTGTGACTCTGCTTTATTCTCATTAACATGGACAGGAGTCTCTCTTGGAGTCTCTCTCCACCTCTTGCTGTCAGTCTTTCACTCGTTCTTACTCACTACATGGCTCGCTGGCTTTACTGTAGAAACCTCTGCTGCAAGGGCATCGAGCCTGGTCACACACACACACACACACATAAGAGGGTAATGGATTGATAATTGAGTCTTAGGAGGTGTCAAAAGACATCAGGACTGTAGAAAGGTCTAAGAGTCCAACTCCATCATATATATATATATATATATACGGGCAAGAAATAGAAAAATGGGGTAAAAATCACTCGAAGAAAGAGACCTCTATACCTCTAATAGGCATGTTCAGCTTAATCAGACAATGTGTAGATAATGGGTCTCAATAAATATACCAAAAATATCCATTCGGAAGACACCCTTATCCAGAGTGACTTACATTTTCTACAGCTGAGCAGTTTGCGCAAAGACCCAGTTTAGTGGACCTGGGGTTCAAACTCACAACCTTCTGATCAATAGTCCAACAGTTTAACCACTAAGCTAGCACATGCCCATATGTGAACAAGAGATACACTGCTGTTTTTACAAAGATAGTCACCTGACCCAGCTGCGCTATGATGCTGAAATATGTGTATTTACAGCATCCGTTTATCCTTAGTAACGGTCCGGTGCAGGTTACACAACTCCAGCTGACTGTATATGACTGTAGAAAGGACATTATTCATATTCACACCCTCTGGTGTTTATGATAATTCACTCTCCGGTGTTCAGAATTATTTATAATTCACACTCTCTGGTGTCTTCCAAATGAGGATGAGGTTCCCTTTTGAGTCTGGTTCCTCTCAAGGTTTCTTCCTCTTACCATCTGAGGGAGTTTTTCCTCGCCACAGTCACCTCAGGATTGCTCATTAGGGATAAATACAAATCAATTTAAATATAAGTCTAATATAAATCTTAAACTTTTTGTTCTATATTTCTTATCTTCTGTAAAGCTTCTTTGAGACAATGTCCATGGTTAAAGCACTATACAAATAAAATTGGTTTAAATGAGGCTACTATGATGCTGAGGCTTATATTTTGGGAATAAAACTACATTTGGTCAATTTTAGTCAAATTGGTCTTGCCTTACTCTCTTACTAACTCATCATTCGTTCATATTTAAGTAAGTATTCATTCAGGGATTCGTTATCACGTGATTATTCATGTCATGTTATTGTAAAGTGTGAAATATTTATATATACGTATATTTACTTGATAAATCTATGACTCTGACTGCACACTGTACTGTTTTGTGGAGGTAAATAAATACGTCAATCATCTGATCAGATCTGAGGATCGGTCTTCCTCCTCGGAATGATCATAATTATGTAGTGAACGCACACAAAAGATAAATAAAAAATATACAAACCTGTATTTTTCTGTGTGTCCCAATCTTCCCTGCTGCAGACATTTCAATAACGAAACAAAAAGTTATGGCACCTCTCTGACATGTATGAATGTGATTAATATAAAGCAGGCGATAGGATTCCAGTGGAATATTTTACATTTTTGTCCGATTTTTACTCTCCCAAACACACACACACACCGCATTGTCTGATTTTACACAGTATGAGAGGGATTTAAAAAACAGTCAATATCTAAATGAAAACGATTATGAGCTCGAGGGGAAATCAAATCGAGGGCGAAACCAATGAAATTCAGCAAAGTAAAAAAATAGCTTTTTGGTTGAGGCCACGCCCACTTTTGCTTTAAAATCCCGATCCAGATATTTGGAGCCTTAAACAGAAACAAACACAGATCATATCATTACCTTACACCCCTGTGCACATCATGTCGGCACTCACGACGGATGTCACGTGACTCCTGATACTTCACTGTTAGCATGCGCTGGAGTCTGTGTAGCAGAAACAGAAGCACGAGGGACGTGAAGGACACACGTGAGAAAATTATGGAATGGAGGGAAGAAGAAGAGGAAGAAAGGAGTGTGATGAGAATGAGACATGGGAAGGGTGTAGGGCTGAGATACGGTGTGTGTGTGTGTGTGTCTGTGCGTGTGTGTGTGTGTGTGTGTGGCCTTGATTGCACATGGTTCTCCTTCATTTGCTCTCTGTTCAGGGTGCTCAAGGCTGAAGACCAGGTCATGGATGAGAGAGCAAAGACAGCCTTGGGCACACACATACATATACAAACACACACACACACACACACACACACACACACACGTAAAAACCATTCCTGGTTACCTCCAGAAGTGAAAAAAAAGATCAAATTGCATTAAGAGATTCCAGTCAGACTCCACTCAAAGACGCCACGCAGACTGTTTAAAAGCAGCTGCTGTTTATTGATTTCATTTAGATTTAATTTGACATGTAATACATCGAATATAATGGATATGACCATAAAAAACGTGTCTGTCTTTATCTGCTAGCTTTCATCCATAGCCTGTGGTTATATTTGCAGCTGTGATTAGACAGTTAATAACATATACACTGATTTGGTGAAATATATCCTTATTTGTTTAACGGGTCCAAGCCCAGTTTTTGCTGTTAGTTTTATGTTATTCAGTGATGTATGATGGATTTTCCCAGACTGCAAGATACCAGGTAGTATTTTCACAGCAACACCAGGAATTCCCAGAACACAGTGCGGCCTACAAACATGGCCGCCATGGACTACGATCCCCATCACCTCACTCCATCAGCGTTCCTATTCATCCAAAAGATTCTAATCAGACACCCCCGTGTCCAATCCCTCCCTCATTCTATATACACAAACGTTTGTGTAGTATTGCTCGCTGTATGATTATTGACGTACCAAGCTTTTGTTTATTATTGTATATCGTGATGACAAAGGATGAGTACGGAGTTTATTAAATGTCGTAAACAAATCCGAATCGGTTCGAACAATCAGACATGGGTCAGATAACATGAAAAAATGGAAGGAGAAGATGAAGCCTTTATTATGGCCACAGATACATTACAGCACAGTGGAATTCTTTTCTTCCCATATCCCAGCTAAGAAAGTTGGGGTCAGAACTCGGGGCAGCTATGATAGAGCACCTCTGGAGCACAGAGGGGTAAGGACCTTGCTCAATTGCCCAATAGTGGCGACTTGAACCCAGACCTTCTGCTCAACAACCCAGACCCTTAACCACTTGAGCCACCACTGTCCCTGGAAAAGGATCAAAGGTATGGCTTCTACACCAACAGACAAGTTAGGCACTGCTGGGATTTGAACCCAGGATCTCCTGTTTACTAGACAGGCGCTTTAACCAACTAAGCCACAGCACCACTGTTCTCAACAAGGGAGCAATAAGAGACAGAAACAAGGACAAACATGAGAAATGACAAATAATAAGGCTTGGTATGCAGCTTACTGACAATACTTCGCACCGAAGCATATGTGAGCATGGTTTAAATGTCCGTGGAAGTGACAGGGTGAACAGGAAGTGATCAGAATTCAGGGGAAGGCTAGCTCTGTCCAGGAGATGGGTGAAGCGTACTGTATATTTAGGATTTTGCCCTGACCCTGGATTCGTTTGCCAGGTCTAATAAAACTCAAAATTGCTCTTTCATCCGTCCATGTCACCGAGTCCGTATCATCGGAGACGGGAAAATTTGTTTTAATCAACTCCTCATGTCTTGTAGTAATTTGCGGTAACTACGGTTACCAAACACTGGACTATGAAACTTTTTTTTTTCTTCATGCTAATGGCCTCACTCATTAGCATTTAAATCGAAGCGTGGTGTTCACAAGAGCATAAAAAGTTTCCAAAAAAAAAAAAACCCGTGGTGGTAAAAACTGGAGAGACACTAAGAGTACCAAAAAAAGATGTCACCAAACCTTGAGTTCAGAGTTATGTAGAGTTATGTAGAAAATTCGATGCTGTGTAAAATGCCAGAAGCAACAAGGAGGACCAGGTACTTACTGTATAATCAAATTAAACATATAAGAAATGTTCTTAAGGCGTGTGGTGAGGAACCTGGATCTCATTTTCGTAGACATTTTGATAAAGCCGTGTGTTCGAAATGAGTTCCTAACGACGAATTTCATTTCTTTTGGACTCTAAATTTTTTTGAAAAAGTAGACGAAATGAATTCTACTTGATTCTCAGATCAAAACTGAAGGTAGAAATGCGGATATAAAGCGTAGCAGTCTGCCATGCAGGCTCATTTCCTCCTCTCTTTCATGTGTGTACCCTGAGGATCTTCTGTGTCAGCTCGCCACTGTGTATTGAAGCTCACTTAATCACTGCATATAATCAGCAGCGTGATGGAGAAGGTTGCACCGTTTCCAATTCTCAACTCAAATATGTGCTCATCAAAAAGAGAGAGAGAGAGAGAGAGAGAGAGAGAGAAGTGGCTGTCGGAAAAATCCATCAGATGGTAGAGAATAAATCAAATTTCTCCGAGTCGCCTCTCTAATATTCAAATTGCATGTCCGCAGTTAAACCAACGCTTCATTTGTATTTAAATTTGGCAAAACCGAGGCTTATCGATTGCTTGAGCGTCTGGGGAGGGGGTGGTGTGTGTGTATATATGTGTGTGTGTGTATGTATATGTGTGTGTGTGTGTGTGTGTGTGTGTGTGTGGTGGGGGGAAGACGAGGGGTTGTAGAAGGGGAGTGGGGAGGCTGCGGATGTCTGGCTGCACTGTCGGTGTTCGTAGAGTCAATAAAACATACACAACCTCAATTATTCCATTAAACAGAAACATCGCATTATCACAGAGTGTGACTGAGTCAACACGGCTGTCGACAGATTCTGATGAAGTTTATATTAAACGCTGCATATTCAATAAGCAACAGTGAATTAGTGTGTGTGTGTGTGTGTGTGTGTGTGATTGCTGTATGAGTGGAAGAGCAGTGATTAGAAAATGAAGAGCACAGTATGACAAATAAGGAATAAAACACTTCATGTGCGCCACATTGGCACAACAGATACGGTGATGTAAGCTGCAGATAAACAAACTAATCACAGGCTGTACCCAATTAAACTAATCACAGGGTATAGCTGAACAAACTGACTTACACGGTATACCCAATTAAACTAATCACAGAGTATAGCTAAGTAAACTAATCACAGGGTATGGCTAAACAAAGAAATTACATTCTATACCGAAACAAACTAATCACAGCATACATCCAAATAAACTAACCAGCAACAGCTACAGTGGTATAAGATATAGCTAAACAAACTAATCACAGGGTATCGCTAAACAAACTAATCAAAAGGGTATAGTTAAACATACTAATCACAGGGTATACGCAAGCATGCTAATCACAGGATGCAGTTAAACATACTAATCACAGGGTATAGCTAGACAAACTATTCACAGGATACAGTTAAACATACTAATCACAGGGTATACGCAAGCATGCTAATCACAGGATGCAGTTAAACATACTAATCACAGGGTATAGCCAAACAAACTATTCACAGGATACACTTAAACATACTAATCACAGGGTATAGCTAGACAAACTAATCAGGGGATATAGCTAAACAAATTAATCATAGGGTATAGCTAAGCATAGTAATCACAGGATACAGTTTAAACATACTAATCACAGTATAGTTTAACATAGTAATCACAGGGTGTAGTTAGACACACTAATCACAGTGTATAGTTTAACATAGCAATTACTGGGTATAGTTTATCACTCTAATCATAGGGTATATATAACCATACTAATCACAGGGTACAGTTTAACACACTAATCACAAGGTATAGTTTAACCGTACTAACCACAGGGGGTATAGTTTAACATAGTAATCACAGGGTATAGTTAAACAAATTAATCACTCTGGTATATTGTAACATACTAATCACAGGGTATGTCTAGACATACCAATCACGTTGGTATAGTTTAACATACTAATCATAGGGTACATGTTAAAATAGTAATCACAGGGTATAGCTAGACATACTAATCACTTTGGTATAATTTAACATAGAAATCACAGGGTTTAGTTAGTAATGCTAATCACAGGGTATAGCTAGAGATATTAATCACTTTGGTACAGTTTAACATAATAATCACAGGCTATAGTTAGACATATTAATCACAGGGTATAGTTGGACATAATCGCAGGGTATAGCTAGACATACTAAACACTTTTGTATAGTTAGACATACTAATCACATGGTATAGTAATCACAGGGTATAGTTAGACATACTAATCACAGGGTATAGTAATCAGAATGTATAATTAAATGACTGAGGTAGTAACACGGAACAGGTGAACACAGCTGGATAACAAATCCCTCGAGATCAGAGGCAACACTAGAACTAAAAAAGCAGCGTTTTTCATATGAAGCTCAGGAGAATAATAAAATCAGGACAGGTAAAAGAACACCTGATAATAGCTGCTATAATACAAGTGAACTTTTTTTGCTGACGTTCCACTCGATTAAATATAACCATGAACAGATAAAAAGGACCATATGCTCTTCTTTAATAAATATAGAACTGTAATCATTAGCACATTGCCATGCTGTAAAGATGAATAAAGTGCTCCAGGATGTGCTGTTACAAGGAAATAATTCACTTTGGAGTGGAAACACTAAATCCACTTCATTCCATCGCGCTGGTGTTGATGATTTTCCCGTAACAGTGTGCCGCATCAGCACCTAAAACTCCCACAATGCACTGGGAGTAGAATAGGTCATTCGAGAAACAATTAATGCTTGTGATCATGGTGTGTGTGTGTGTGTGTGCTGATTCTGGGAAACTGCAGTGTGTACTGAATGCCCTCCTCAGCCCAATTGGAGGTGCCTCGTTCTAATGAGAGACCCTGGGAACTGGAAAGTGCCTGCTGCATGCCGCAGTACACACACACACACACACACACACACACACACACACGCACACACACACACCCCTCCAAGCAGCAGACACGCCAGGCAGGTTTAACTTTGTTCTCTGCTACACAGCCGAGATGAATCCACAGGGACGACTTTGCTCACTGTTGATATTGTAACAAACAGACCTACGGCACTATTTCTTTTTCTTTCTTTCTTTTTTCTTTTTTCTTTTTGTAACGTAAATTCACTGCTTCTTTTCGCCTGGAGCAACTTAATGCTAATTCTATAGCTACAATTATATCTCACTGTATACGGCACAGTCTCCTCAATACACCGGGTTGCCTGTGCATAGAAAATGCATCTTATAATGCTTTTTATTGAAATGAAATGCCATTTTCATTCAAATGATCACCAACTTCAGGATTATCTATCTGTATCTATACACCAGATTTGGATTTAAACCCATTGGTTGTTTTTTCCACAATATTTGAATGATCACAGGCCTCCTAGCTATATAGCTGGAGAACCGCGGTGCTAGAGGAAACACATGCACCGTGAGCTGTATTTATTGAGTCACTGAGTCCAAATGATTCGTCAATGTGTTTCGCGTCAATACGAGGATGAAGTCATGCATTTTCATAGACTTCAGGAGTCTAGTAGTTTCAGGAGTCTAGCCACAAAGTGGCTAGTTTGAAAAAGAACACTTGATCCAGTGCTGCCTTGTTCTGAAAGAGCACAAAATAATAACAAGCCATGAGAAAATTATAAAATAATAAATAAATAAATAAATAAATAATATAAAAAACAAATAATCATAATAACAAATAATATTATGAATAATAATAAAATGTTAATAATAAACTATTTTTTAAATTTATAATATATAATATTATTATATTAATATATTATTATTTTATTTATTATTTATTATATATATTATAATATATATTATAAATCATAATAAATAATAAAAAATAGTTTATCACAGACTAATTAATAAATAGTGTCATATGTGTTGAATTCACATTGGTGTTACATGCCATTTTTTTAATAGGTATTTTCAGCTAATATAAAAATTCCTAAGACACGCCTCTGTTTTACTGAAACTCCGCCCCACCTGTGCAACTCTCACGTCTGTTCTGTATAAGCTGCGATCTGAATACAGATTGTGTTTTTTTTTTTTTGGGGGGGGGGGGGTAAATCTTTCCTCAGCTCTGAATACAACTCGTTGATATTTGTATTTAAATGCTGGCTGTTAGAGACTGTATCTCGCTTTATAGAGTAGTGATACTGACACTTTACTCTTATGCACCCATCAAGTGGTCCTGAGAACACAGTGTATGTGTGTGTGTGTGTGTGAGTGTGTGTGTGTGTGAGTGTGTGTGTGTGTGTGTGGAGTTTGCAGTAGCTGGCTCTTGAATGCATGCTGCATGTGTAATAAAGTCTTTTATGTGTCAGCGGCTCACGGCTGCTGAACTGCAGTGTGTGAAACTGTCCTTTAAATGTCACCTTGTGAAAATGCAGCACAGCTCCGTCTCACGCTCTATACCGACACTCGCACTCGCACGGTACGCCAAAGGAGCAGCCGTCTGAGCAGTGACAGGTTATTGCACTACAAGCCAGAATACTTACACAAGCCATTTCTTAATAATATTTGAGCGCTTCCTTAACCTCAGCCTGTTCCCAGATACCTGGGATGCTCAACCACGCCCCTCTTGTCTCACAGACACACACACACACACCACACCTCCTCTTTTCAAACCCTAATGGATGTGAGGGCAGCATACTGTTATACTATTAGGGGTAAAAAATGATCTCCGCCCATGTCCCCGGGCTACACACGGGCCTATTAATGCCAATCAGGAGCAGGGGGAGATTATGATCTAAGCGATGCTCCATGCCTTGGAGAAGGAGAGATCATATCTTCTCTCTGCATTCAATCAATACAGGCTGATTCTAATAACCATTGATTGCATCAAACCCACGATCCCCAAATCCCAAATGCGATTATATAATGGGCTGCAGTGACACTTTATTGAAAACAATGAGTCTGACACTGAGGCATGGGGAGAATGGAGGAGGAAGTATTCATCTTACTGTGTCACTTTATTGAGCCACCTCACTCCATCTACCTGCTACGTGGATTTCTGATGTCATACGTAGCTGTCAGTCTCGCGGTATATAACAATATATTGTGTTTGTGCTGACTGTCACACTTGTGGTCAGGGGTTATATTATGAAAGACTTTCACGGGGTGTTGGTTTCAAAATACAGAGGGGTTTGGATTATAAACATCAGAAACTTTCTAAATCATTTCATTATAAGATTAAAAATAAAGTTTACTAAAATTATTTTTTACTCTTGCATGCATGAAAAATCCTTAATAAATGTTAATATATTACTCGGGAATTGCATCAGATCTCATTTATCAAGCACAGGAAAACCTAAATTAGTGCTACTCTGGTGGAAATAAATAAATACAGACAATTAGCTAGTTCTTTTGCTAGCATAAATGTGTAAAATCTAAAAGTTAGCATTTTGATAAATCTAAACATTTATCATTAGCTAAGTCATTTTGGTTTAGGAAAGAAGTACATAAGCGACGTCTAAACACATCTAAATCTGATCAAGTTTTACCTGAGGAATGAAAAAAACTTAAAAATGAGCATATAAACATATAAAGCACTCATAAAAAGAGACTGAATCCAATTTAAAATACTATTTTGAGTTCCACAAAACCTAAATATATCATTTACATACAGAAATTCTCATTAGATGCTCACTGGACAACAGACTTTTAATGTCATTAGGCTTGTCTCACAACGAAGTGCAGCTCAGTGAAAGGGGCGGAGCCTCATAACCAACATGACTCTGTAAAGACAAACACATAAACATATCAGCATCAGTTTGACCCACACAGTGCTCGAACCGACACAAAAAATAAGTAAGTGTAATTTGATAATCTGTAATTATTTGTATTCTGTTTGAAATTGTTTTGTTTATTCATAGCTCTGTGCGAAATTTAGCTAGCTAGTTAGCAGCATAGCTACTATTTAGCATTATTTGGCAGTCCAGTATCCCAGTACCAAGGCCCAGCATCTTTGTTCCATTGCCTAGTATCCCAGTACCAATGCCCAGTATCCCTGTACCACCAGCCAGTATCTCTCCTACCACTGCCCAGTATCCCTGTACCATTGCCCAGTATCTCTGTACCATTGCCTAGTATCGCTGTACCACTGCACAGTATCTCAGAATCACTGCCCCCTAATCGATGTACCACTGCCCAGTAACTTAGTACCACTTCCCAGTATCCCGGTACCACTGTCCAGTATCTCAGTACCACAGCCCATTATCCCTGTACCCCTACCCATTATTCTTATACTCTGCCCAGTATCCTGGTACCACTGTCCAGTATCCCTGTACCACTGCCCATTATCCCTGTACCCCTACCCATTATTCTTGTACCACTGCCCAGTATCCTGGTACCACTGCTCAGTTTCTCAGTACCACTGTGCTGTGTCCCTGTACTACTGCACAGTATCTCAATTACACTGCTCACTATCCAAGTACCACTGCCCAGTATCCCAGTGCCACTGCCCAGTATCCCTGTACCACTGCACAGTATCCCTGTACCCTGTACCACTGCCCAGTATCCCTGTACCACTAGCCAGTATCCCTGTACCACTAGCCAGTATCCCTGTACCACTAGCCGGTTTCCCTGTACCACTAGCCAATATCCTTGTACTACTGCCCAGTATTCCTGTACCACAGCCCAGTATCCCAGTACCTCTGGCCAGTATCTCTGTATCACTGCCCATTATCCCTGTACCACTAGACAGTATCCTAGTATTACTGCCCAGCATCCCTGTACCACTAGCCAATATCCCTGTACCACTGCCCAGTATCCCTGTACCACTGCCCAGTATCCCTGTACCACTAGCCAATATCCCTGTACTACTGCCCAGTATCAGTAACCCACCAGTCACCACTGATGTATTTATAGCTCATTATACTTTTGGCTTTCATAGAGCTTTTATAGACAGTTCCTGAGATCAGGTGCACAGCAGTGGTGTGTTATTATAATAAGATTTGTGTGAGTTTATAAGCAGATGCAGGTCCTTTTGGTCTGATAGAGAACAGTGTAAAATATTTATCTCCTATTCATTTGTGAGAAATATTTGCTTTTGTATTCCACACACAGATACTAATCCACCCTGATCATCAGCAGAGCTATTAAATATATATTAAATATTGACTGTAGAGTACAGGCTTTGTGTATATTGCAGATGAGAATAAGTTCTCTCTCTCTCTCTCTCTCTCTCTCTGTGCTTCTCTAGCTCTCACTCTTCTCTCTCTCTGTCTCTGTTGTTGTCTCTCTCTGTTTCTCTCACTCGTTGTGTCTCTCTCTTGGGCTCTCACTCTGTCACTCTCACTCACTCGCTCACTCTTCTCTCTCTCTCTCTCTCTCTCTCTCTCTGTGCTTCTCTAGCTCTCACTCTTCTCTCTCTCTGTCTCTGTTGTTGTCTCTCTCTGTTTCTCTCACTCGTTGTGTCTCTCTCTTGGGCTCTCACTCTGTCACTCTCACTCTGTCACTCTCACTCACTCACTCACTCTCTCTTCTCTCTCTCTCTCTCTCTCTCTCTCTCTGTCTCTCTCTGTCTCTGTCACTCTCTCTCTCTCTGTTCTCTCTTGCTCTGTCTTGCTGTCTCTCTGTCTCTGTCTCTCTCTCTCTATTGCTGTGTCTCTCTCTGTCCCTGTGTTAAGTCTCTCTCTGTCTCTTTGTTCTCTCTCTCTCTCTCTCTCTCTCTCTCTCTCTCTCTCTCTCGCTGTTTCTCTGTCTCTCTCTTTCGCTGTCTCCCTCTCTGTCTATCTGCTCAGTCTCTCTCAGTCTTTTTGTTCAGTCTCTCTCTCTCCTCTTTCTCTCTCTCTCTCTCTCTCCTTCCCTTTTCTACAGCTCCTTGTTTTAGAGATGAATGTGGTGAATATAAGGTCGGTGTGCTACAGTGACAGTGTCTGGGCCTTGTGCTGAAAGAATGAGCGAAACACACACAAAAAAAAGGCAAGTGTGGAGAGCCTTGACGGAGCTGCGAGTGATAAATCAAAACGGCGATATGATGTAAATGCAATAACGCACGGGGCGCCATAAATCACCCGGGCTCAGACGAACGGCGAGATGGAAAAAAAAACAAAAAAGAGGGAGCACAGACTCCCTCGGTGTGCGTTTCTTTTGTTTTTGGCAAAAAAATCCTTGTGGTCTGGAAGGGAAAAAAATGCCAATCCTACCTTTATTTCTCTGTGTGTGTGTGTGTGTGTGTGTGATTGATGATGGCGTACACACTTTTTGAATGGTCATAGTTCTTGGAAGTAAAGCAGGGACGAACTCGGTGGTTTAAGACAAGGCTCGAGGGAATAAACGCCTCTATCTCTAAAAACACAGACACAAATAAACATCAGACACGCGTGACCAGAGGAAAATAACATTTAACAGCACGCATGGACGCTATCGGCATGGCGATCGTACACGCTCTGCCCACACCGGACCAAAATGTCCGACTGGACATAAACACAATTCGTTTTTTTTGTTTCTTTTTTCTCTCTGGCTCACCTTGGGCACGAGAGAGAGAGGAGATTGTAGTAAACTTAATATAAGTTTTATTTTGTGTCTGTGGGCGAGTTTTATTGGCGTATCCCTGAGTAACAGAAATGTTTTGGCTCCAAATCATGAAGAAGTGCTGAAAGTCCACTCATGCTGCTGTAGATCTTTACAGAGATACAAACACTGCATGATGAGGCTCCTTAGGGGGGGAGTGACACACTCCTCACCTCGCTTCAGGGAAGTCTTTCTCCATCATAAAGCCATTTCTGTGCTCTCTGTGTGTGCCTGGAAACCGAAATCACACACATTCACAAGATCAGTGTGCCGGATAAAGGGGACGCAGAACAGACTCATGATGCTCACGTGAACATGCTTTGACTTGCTGAGAACTTACAGACACATGACTCTTTGTATTTTCTTTCTATCTGGCTTTTAGCTAGTCGATGGCTAATTCCTTGCTAATTACTAGGAGACACAATTACAATGGGGTTCAATCTAGTTTTAGATTTAATTTTGGGATGAGCCGTAAAAAAAATAATTATTCTGGCGCTCATCATTTTGTTCAGATTATTATTATTATTATTATTATTATTATTATTATTATTATTATTATTATTATTATTATTATTATTATATGTGGAGTTTGTATGTTCTCCCTGTGCTTGGTGGGTTTCTTCTGGGTTCTCTGGTTTCCTCCCACAGTCCAAAGACATGCTTCTAGGCTGATTGGAGTCTCTAAATTACCCGTTGTGTGTGTGCACTGTGATGGGTTGGCACTCCAGGGTGTATCCTGTCCGGGGTGTATCCTGCCTTGATGTCCGATGACGCCTGAGATAGACACAGGCTCCCCGTGACCCAAGCATAGATTGGATAAGCGGTACAGACAATGACTTTTTTATTATTATTATTATTATTATTATTATTATTATTATTATTATTACTATTATTTTCACTGTGAAAGTAACTTAATTTTGTCTGTTGTTAGCATGCTAGCTAACTGAGTCATATATGCTATAGTGTCAAAATAAAAGTACAAAAAAAAGAAAAAAGAAACGATTTACCTATGAATGAACCAGGCTTCGTCCGTGTTCCACGTTCTTTCCGACAACCAGGCGCGTAAACACGACGTACTCATAATTACCGCCTCAGAAGTGGGAAATAGGATCATTCTGACAGCGCATAAAAATCATGGCTACGATTTAATGATCTCAGCACCATGCCTTAATGAGCACAGAGGCATCAGGATCTCGTTCTCACACGCTAATAAGTTTAGGGCAGGTTTGCCATCTATATAAGTCGCCTTATCAGAACTAATTAGTGCTCAGATCTGTTACATGACAAATATCTGTGAAAACACGTTGAAACAAAGCGAACGGTTAATATGATTCAATTAAAGTTTTTTTGAAGAAGGTCATACAGCCATCCATCCATCCATTTTCTATACCCACTTTATTCCTAATTAGGGTCACGGGGATCTGCTGGAGCCTATCCCAGCACACATTGGGTGAAAGGCAGGGGTACACCCTGGACAGGTCACCAGTCCATCACAGGGCCACACATATAGACAGACAACCACACACTCACTCCTATGGGCAATTTAGAATTATCAACCAACCTAATGTACATGTTTTTGAACAGTGGGAGTAAACCCACACAGGCACGGGGAGAACAGTCATAGATACATACATCCCATAATAGTAGGAATGACTAAGATCCTTTCGGAGCGTGGTTTTCTTTGTGTTTGTGGTGTTTCAGGGACTGCAGTGATCTCTACAGGACCTGCACACAATCCTCTACGGCTGATAAAGAATACTTTAACCCAGACGGGTTCTCTGTGTTATGGTAAAAACTGAAGATCCTGGAGTGATCTTGGAGAAAGAAGGAGAAGGAGAGGAAGAAGAAGAAGCACCCCCCAGAAATGGAAATATTTTTGAAACACTACAAATTCTCAAACCCTGAGTGTCTACTTTCATATGAGCTTCATATTAACATGACAAAGACATTCAATCATCATCATGGGCACAACAAAAACATAGCCTCCTTCTTCATACCACTACCCAGTATCCCAGTACCACTGTCCATTATCTCAGAACCACTGCCCAGTATCCCAGTACACTGTCCATTATCTCAGAACCACTGCCCAGTATCCCAGTACCACTGTCCAGTATAACAGTACCACTGCCCAGTATCCCAGTACCACTGTCCAGTATCACAGTACCACTGTCCAGTATCACAGTACCACTGTCCAGTATCTCAGTACCACTGCCCAGTATCCCAGTATCACTGCCCAGTATCCCAGTACCACTGCCCAGTATCCCAGTACCACTGCCCATTATCCCAGTACCACTGCCCAGTATCCCAGTACCACTGTCCAGTATCTCAGTACCACTGCCCAGTATCCCAGTACCACTGCCGATTATCTCAGTACCACTGCCCAGTATCCCAGTACCACTGCCGATTATCTCAGTACCACTGCCGATTATCTCAGTACCACTGCCCAATATCCCAGTACCACTGTCCAGTATCCCAGTACCACTGTCCAGTATCCCAGTACCACTGTCCAGTATCTCAGTACCACTGGCCATTATCCCAGTATCTTCTTCTTCTCCACCTCCTCCTACTCCTCCGCCTCCTCCTCCTTCCTCCACTATCAGCTGCACATCCAGTTAAATGAGTTCTGAAAGTCAGATGCTTCGAAACTCAAACTTTCTTCCCCTCTCCCTCTGTGGGGAGAAAAAAACATATATTTTGTGTTTTCATGGAACGTGATTCCAGAACCTTCATCATAACTTCCTTTTTTAAAGCTAAACTGAAATTCTGATTAATTTTCTCGTCACTCAGCTCCACTTCACCTGCACTTCAGGTGCGATCCGAAACCGAACGATCCAAGCGGGTGTTGAACCTGACACCTGAGAAGGTGTATAGTGTAAGGATGAGGAAGATAAGGAGTGAGGCGTCTGAGTGATGGAAGCTGACTGAGACACCATCCGGTGAGGTGTGGAAGATAAGGACTTTATGGAGGAAGGGGGGGGGGGTATAATGTCGTGTATATCATGCATCAACTACAAAATAAACATTCATCATTCATCTAGTGAAGCATTATGATGCCTGCTGGATTTATGTCATTAAATCATATCATGCATATAAAATGTGTGTGTGTGTGTGTGCTATCAAATCAATATAAAATGTGTGTGTGTGTGTATGTGTGCTATCAAATCCAGTGCCGCTTTACAACCCCAGTAATAATATTTATGAGTTTTCAATGAACAGAAAGGATTCATGGCGTCCATATGATACAGATTTCCAGCAGGTTTAAATCGACACCTCATGCATGAGCACTAATCCTCACACACACTCCAGCACACATCCTCGCTACGTATAAAGCAAGATCTTTACTAATTTAACTCGTACGATCTCATCATACGTCGAGCATTGAGTCGATTGTAAAATATTTATAGCTCTAAAATGAGTGCGGCTGCTCTGAAGGTCTTCAGACTCAACAGTAGTTTTTATGTTCTGCTGTTTTTACTCATCCTGTTTCCTGTCATCAGAAGGAGAAGAATAAAAGTAAAAAGTAGTAAAGGCGGAAAGAGGAGGAGAAGGTAGAGGAAGAGGAGACAAAGAATGAGGAGGAGGAGGAGGAAGGAGACAACAACGAAGAAGGAGGAGGAGGAAGAGAAGAAGAACTATCTTGTGTTGAATTTATGTGGCATGAAAATGTATCTTTTTTTCCCCTCAGCTTTTACAGTAATAATAATAATAATAATAATAACAATAATAATAATAATAGTAATAATAATAATAAATACAAGATAAATAAATTAATTTAAATAAATAAATATATAAAGAAAGAAAGAAAGAAAGAAAGAAAGAAAGAAAGAAAGAAAGAAATACAAAATAAAGAAAGAAAGAAAGAAATACTAAATAAATAAATAAATATAGAAAGAAAGAAATACTAAATAAATAAATAAACAAACAAACAAACAAACTTTATAGTATTTTGTTGTGAGTTTGAATGTTAATGTTCCTTTTATACGGAAGTGAATTTAATCAGTGATTACAGTTGATTAATGAACGATACATCACGCTTTTTAACCGTTTACAGTTACATTTAATGTTACAGAACATCTAGAACACTCCAAAGTGGAGAGGTGGAGTTTACATGAACATTTACTGTATTCACTTTACTGTATTTACAGACACACTTGTCCTGAGCGACTGACAGAAGAATATTCCATGTTACAGTTAATCTCATTTCTACAGCTGAGCAGTGGAGTGTAAAGGGTCTCCCTCCAGGACCAGCAGTCTGAACTCAACACGCCTGGGCTCTGAACTCACGACCTTCTGTACAGGAGATCACTGACTTAACTACACCACCATTATCCTCTGATCACTGACTTAACTACACCACCATTATCCTCTGACCCATTCTCTCTCTCTCTCTCTCTCTCTCTCTCTCTCTCTCTCTCTCTCTCTCTCTCTCTCTCTCTCTCTCTTTCTCTCTCTCTCACACATTCTCTGGATTCAGCTCAGGCTTTATTGCAATGATCAGGGTTTTGTATCAGGACACTGAGAGTGTGCCGAAAATAAATGGTAGTTTGTGTTCGCCTTTTAAAGTTGAAAGAGGAATTAGACAAGGATGTGCCTTATCTGGAATGTTACATGTCTTGGCGATTGAACCTTTGCTTGTGAAAATTAGAAACCTGTATTGAAGGCTGGTCTATTCCTACTCCAGTGAAAAAAAAGTAATACTGTCAGCCTATGCTGATGATATTATTGTTTTAATCAAAGATCAAAATGACATAATGGTTGTTAAAGAAAATAACTAGTGATTTTGGGCTTATTTCTTCTGCCAGAGGCAATTTGGCAAAGAGCGAAGCATTGATATATGGTGAATGGTCTACAGATCCTGCTAAACTACCTGGAGGCCTGACCTGGAAAAGAGATGGAATAAAATATTTGGGAGTGTATATTGGAGATGATGTTATACTGCAAAAGAACTGGAAAGGTGTTAAAGGAAGGTTAGAAAAATGGAAGTGGCTGTTACCATATAGAGGAAGAGTTATAGTTGTTAATGATCTGGTTGCATCCATACTATGGCATCGTTGACTGTAGTTGATCCTCCTAGTGGACTTATGGAAAAACTACAAACCAATTATAATGGATTTCTTCTGAAACAGACTTCACTGGATAGCCCGGAGTGTACTCTTTCTTCCCACGGAGAAGGGGGGATAAGGACTTATTCACCTGGCCAGCAGCAGAGCAATCTTCATACATCTGTTTATACAGAGATATTTAACAGGACCAGTGGATCTTGTCTGGTGAAAAGTGGCGGATATCTTGTTAAGCCATGTGAGTGGACTGAATCTAAATTCTGAACTTTTTTTAATGGACTCTAGTAAGCTGCAAACAGACACACTGACTTGATTTTACTAAGGACTGGAAGCTTTTTAAGAAATGGAGGTGAGGCACAGCATCTTTGTATTGGCTGCTGTGGGAAACCCATGTTCATGGAGGGAGGTTGGACGTGGCTTGTGAGACCACACCAGGACTATCTAAAGACACTAAAGCTACAAAGTTTAATGGACATTGGTGGCCCTGAACTAAGCAATGTTCAAGCGGTGGCATCACATTTGGGAGTTAAGTCTGAACGACACGTTGGTATAGTGTTAGATTTCTTAAAGCAGAGATTAACAGCAGAAGAATGCACCTTATTGGAGGAGTATTACAATGGGAAAGCGACTTTTACTGCTTCAGATCTTTTTCCAAAAAAACAAAAAAATTTTATCACTCCTGATGTAAAAGGTCTAACTTGGTCTTTTTTGGATTTAGAAAGGCTAGAACACTTGTGTTTTCAAGATGTTCAAAGTAAAATGCTATATAAATGTTGTGTGAAGGTGTTAAATAAAACAAGCCATAAGGGCCAGAAGGAAACAGCGTGGAGAGAAACACTGGGACTGGAAGACTGGTTGTAAAACCGGTATGGAAAATTTTGTACAAACCATCTCTAGATAAATGTACAGATGATCTCCAGTGGAGAATATTACATGGTACAGTTTCTGTTAATGCTTTTATAAATGTTCTTAATCCTAATGTATCAGATAAGTGCGAAGAGAAGGAAACGATTTCTCACTGCTTTTTAGAGTGTTCAAGATTGAAGGATCTATTTAATGTTCTTTAACTAGCTTTTCTGAACTTTGGTGAGATTTTTTAAATCGGTCAGGTGGTGGAATTGCAATAGATAATTTTATGTGGAATTACTGAAATCAGGAATTGTGCAAAATTTTGAGACTATAAAGTGAAGTTGCCTTTATGATGGAAACTCAAAAACTCTCTCTCTCTCTCTCTCTCTCTCTCTCTCTCTCTGTCTCTTACTGTATTTCTTTCTTTCTTTCTTTCTTTCTTACTTTCTGTTTCTTTTCAATCTTACTCTTCTATCATTCTTTCACTCTTCTCCTTCCTTCCTTCCTTCCTTCCTTCCTTCCTTCCTTCCTTCCTTCCTTCCTTCCTTCCTTCCTTCCTTCCTTCTGTCTTTATTTTATTGCATCTTTCTTTCTTTCTTTCTTTCTTTCTTTCTTTCTTTCTTTCTTTCTTTCTTTCTTTCTTTCTTTCTTTCTTTTGAATTTTGCCTCCCCCCTCCTCTTTTCTTCCTTCCTTTTGTCTGTGCTTCTCTCTTTATTCTGTTGATTCTTTCTTTACATCTCTCTAATTTTATGCCTCTTTCTTTCTTTCTTTCTTTCTTTCTTTCTTTCTTTCTTTCTTTCTTTCTTTCTTTCTTTCTTTCTTTCTTTCTTTCTTTCTTTCTTTCTTTCTTTCTTTCTTTCTTTCTTTCTTTCTTTCTTTCTTTCTTTCTTTCTTTCTTTTTTGTATCATATGACTAGATACCAATCTAGAGTTTTGCACTGTTTAGTTTTTTTTCCTCGTCTCTGTATCCTGTGTTTGTCGCTTGACCCCTGTCTGTTTTTTGACCAATAATTTGCCATTATTATAGTATTTTATTCTGCAATTGTTTGCATTTCTACTCATCGATTTGTGCCACCTATGATCTGAGAGGACAGTATAAGAAGAAGCCTTTATTATCATCACACATATGTTACAGCACAGTGGAATACTTTTCTTCACTTATCCCACCTGAGGATGCTGGGGTCAGAGCACAGGGGCAGTTATAATACAGCACCCCTGGAGCAGAGAGGGTTAAGGGCTTTGCTCAATTACCCAACAGTGGCAGCTTGGCAGTGCTGGGGCTTGAACCCCGACCTTCTGATGTACTGTATGTAGTCGAGGTGGAGATGCTAGTGTATTATTTTTATTAGGTGTTAGTGACGTGTCGAGGGTTTAGCCGTGTTTTAAGGATAGTGAGGGATTCTGCGGTCTGGATTGAGGTCAGTCCAGCACTGAGGGACGGTCAGATGGAAGGTTCTGGAAAGGGAGCGCATGCTTCTCTGTGTAATCAGGGATTAGACGTTTAAACTGGCATTAAACTGATATTGTAAATGACTTTATTTTCTCCAGATAACATTCATGTAGCTCATTCAAGGAGGTGTGTCTCGTGCCTGTTGCCGTAGTAACGTCCGAACAGGAAAAAAATAGAAAGGGATCGAGTAGATTTAAATCGATGATGAGACCGGAAAACTGTCTGACATTCACTTCCTGAGATGATCAATAAGCACCTAACTCTCTCTCTCTCTGTCTCTCCCTCTCTCCCTGTCTTTCACTTTCTCTACCTGTCTAATTCTTTCTTTCTTTCTTTCTTTCTTTCTTTCTTTCTTTCTTTCTTTCTTTCTTTCTTTCTTTCTTTCTTTCTTTCTTTCTTTCTTTCTTTTGTCCTTCCTTCCTTTCATCCTTCTTTCCTTCCTCTCTCTTTTCAAATGAATCACTCAGTTTGTGTCATATTTGTCGCTTGACCCATGTCTGTTTTTTGACCTTGCTCTTACATTTCATCTCTACCTGTCTAATCCTTTTTCTTTCTTTCTTTCTTTCTTTCTTTCTTTCTTTCTTTCTTTCTTTCTTTCTTTCTTTCTTTCTTTCTTTCTTTCTTTCTTTTGTCTCCTCGTAAGTCATTTTCTCTGACTGTCTTTACTTCATTACATCTCTCTCTCTCTCTCTCTTTCTCTGCATCGATCAGCCTGATCTGTTGTAATTCCACACCTTTCTGCAGCATTTGTTTCCCTGATGAATTGTCTGTATTTTCTCTTTAAGTGAATACTATCTGACAAGACAGAGCTCATTTTTTTCCCCAGCACTAGATTACTACACTGACCCTCAAACGCTCAGTCAATCGCTTCCAATAACGCAGCGCCTCTCGCTCGTATTCAGCAACCCTTGATTCATAGTCACGGGATTGATTTCAAAAAAGGTCAACGTTCCTCAGGGTTGTCAGAGACATGAATAGACTAATCTTCATGCTTTGGAGCGCTGTGACTTTCCCACCGTCCTTCACGCCACGCCCGACCCACGAAGATGAATCACGATTAATTACATAAAATATCAGTGAAAACGTATTTGTATCCCAGCGCTCGTGAGTTAAAGATTTTGCTAACAGGATGTCGTGACAATATGGCGGATTAATCCATCATTGTTAGACCAAAGAATTAGATCATTATGGTGGATACGATGCCAGAGTTTCCATTACATGTGAAGCAAGTGGTGCCAATAAACAAAGAAATTAAGGCACCGTTAAATAAATCAAATCGATTGATGGCTGAATTGACGTTCCGAGCTTATAACGCTCAGGATGACGTTACATGGTGTATGATATCGCCAGAAAGGTGATAGATTCCTCGACTGCTCCATTTTTATTACCAAAACGTTCGATATCTGTCAAGCGCTTGTCCTATTTGCCCTAATTGCCCCGGCTATCTGTTATCTTCTACCCGAGCTATTCTCAGACCTTTTCTTGACTTTATACATCAATAAAAGTGAGCGAGGCGCTCTTTATTTCTCTTTTTTGTTGTAGAGAAACTCTGGGTGTCTGGTCCATTCATCTGTTAACGTTAATGTTAATGAATGAAGCCCTTAAAATTTAACACTTTTTCAATTCAATTTCAACTCATAAACCCTCCGTGTTTCTGTTTTCAGAGACAAATCGATACCAGTTTTAAAGCCGAATACGACACGATTGCGCTCTTTCTTCAATCTTGATCCCAAAATGAGTTAGTTAGACACAAAACCTTTTATTTTTACAGCCGTGATCCCTGCAAGCAATGAACTCTACGTCTAAGATGTTAAAGAGAACAGAATCAATGAGCGTGAGCATTAAACACAGACACGTTATAACATTATGACCGAGACGGTCGGAAGTGCTCAGTGCTCACCAAACCAAACTGCTCGTTCTTATACACAACAGTTTCTCTGCTTTCTTACTTCACAACCACAAATATTTTCCCCCACCCACTGATACTGACCACTCTTTACACTAAAAAAGTAAGATTTAATTAAAAAAAAATGTATGTGTAGTTTACATAAAAATTCAATGTTTCTCAACAAAACAAATTCAAAATTCTAATTTTATTTGTCCCATACACAATCATACACAGTACAACATGTAGTGAATTGTTTTTTAGGACTGTCCGATAATGGAAATAAAACTAGAATATAAAACATAACAAATACAATTTAAATAAAAATGTAAAACTAGAATATAAAATATAAGTAATAATTTAAAGAAATGTAAAACTAGAATATAAAATATAAGAAATACAATTTAAATAAAAATGTAAAACTAGAATATAAAATATAAGAAATACAATTTAAATAAAAATGTAAAACTAGAATATAAAACATAAGAAATACAATTTAAATAAAAATGTAAAACTAGAATATAAAATATAAGAAATACAATTTAAATAAAAATGTAAAACTAGAATATAAAATATAAGAAATACAATTTAAATAAAAATGTAAAACTAGAATATAAAATATAAGAAATACAATTTAAATAAAAATGTAAAACTAATAAATGAAATATAAGAAATACAATTTAAATAAAAATGTAAAACTAATAAATGAAATATAAGAAATACAATTTAAATAAAAATGTAAAACTAGAATATAAAATATAAGAAATAATTTAAAGAAAGGTAAAACTAGAATATAAAATATAAGAAATACAATTTCAATAAAAATGTAAAACTAGAATATCAAATATAAAAAACACAATTTTAATAAAAATGTAAAACTAGAATATCAAATATAAGAAATACAATTTAAATAAAAATGTAAAAACTAGAATATAAAATATAGGAAAAACAATTTAAATAAAATAGAAAAGTAGAATATAAAATATAAGAAATGCCATTTAAATAAAAATGTAAAACTAGAATATAAGATATAAGAAATAATTCAAATAAAAATCTAAAACTAGAATATAATATATAAGAAATACAATTAAAATAAAAATCTAAAACTAAAATATTAGATGTAAGAAATAATTTAAATAAAAATGTAAATTAGAATATAAAATATAAGAAATAATTCAAATACAAATGTAAAGCTAAAATGTAGAAATGTAGAACTAGAATCATGATTTCATCTCTTATAATAATGTTAAATATGTTTCTAATGACTAGATTAAATGATGTAGAGGTTCTCGTAGCAGCAATCTCTGTGTATAAGATTCACAAGGACATTTGGTAGACACCTTTATCCAGAGCAAAAGCTATTTATCTCATTTTATACAACTGGGGGTTAAGGTCTTTGCTCAGGGGCCCAGCAGTGACAGTTTGGTGGACCTGTAGGCTTGAACTCACAACTGTCTGACCAGTAGACCAACACCTTGACCACTAAGCTACCACATGTCCTAGACATGATGTAACACAGATTGAGAAGGATGGAGGTGTTTAGTGCTCGCCAAACTGAACTGCTCATTCTTGAACAGTTTCTCTTCCCATTTTTACTGACAAAAGCGATTTGTCTTCAGTCAGATTTATGAAATGTATAGTTAAAAACATATTACGTTTCTCAAGAAAGAAAACGTGATTCTTTGCTTCTCATAATCTTAATTTCAATACATTTCTAATGACTAACTTTAAGGATGTAGAGTTTATGTTAGCAACGAACTCTGTGTTTAAGATTCAGCGAAACACAGTGTGAGATGGACAGAGGTGCTCAGTGCTCGCCAACCTGAACTGCTCGTTCTTATACACAACAATTTCTCTGCTCTCTCACCTTGTAGCCACAAATATTTTGCACTCACCGATACTGACCACTCTTTACACTGAAAACAGGAAGAAAAGAGGGAAGATTTAACAAAAAATATTACGTGTAGTTTACATTATAATGTGACTTCTTGTTAAATTTAATTAGTTGTTCCTTAAGAAAACGTGATTTCATCGCTTATAACGATCTTAAATGTGTTTCTAATGACTAGATTGAATGACGTAGCGCTCCTGTTCGCATCTTAAACCAGTTACAGTGTGAAATGTTGGTGCTGATGGGAACTACAGTATATAGTAATGTGTCTGATGCCCAGATCCAGTGTTGTGGGTTGGATTTTCAGCTCATTTGTGAGCTCAGCGTTATTCACAGCTTTAAAAATCCACGCTCAAATCATCTAGGATGTACAAAAACGACACGACGAACGACGTTACCTCAGTTCGATCACATGGAACCGGAGTACGTGTTCGAATGATGTGAATTCAACAAGCTTTCTCTCTGTCAGTGTATTAAACATACTTTTTAAACACCACAAGATGAATTTTCCGGTGATTTACCGTTGTAGGATGTCGTATTTCCTCCGATTGACATTTTCACCGCACCGTTTGCAATCTGCTTGGCTTTGATTGTCGTCATTAATCATCTAATACGTCCAGATCACGTTCATTAGCATGACAACACGCACATCTAGAATCTGAGAATATTTATGAGTACAAGTAAATAAGCAGAGTATCGGTATTTAGGATCGACAAATCCATGGTTTAGGAATTAATATAAATTTGGTGGATTATAAACAACCTTAAAGGAATATTCTTAAAGGTCAGACGTCTTGATTTTTTTATTTAATTAACCCTTTTTTATCAGCACAATGGCGTTCCAATGTACGCCGGCGAAATGGAGAACTGATATATGGGACCTTTTCAATGAGTGTAAATGAATGAATGATTTTCTGGCTGTGAGTCTGATATAAAATGAGTCAGGAGTCTGTTGATGAACTTTAGCTGCTTATGAACGAGCACTTGGAGCGTCTCAGAGAGCAGGACTGGGCTTGAGATCATCATTTACTCTGGAGATACAAACATTAGTGTGGAAAAAAACAAACCTGGAATGATGAATATATCGCTCCTAATAGACTAGAGAAAAACAGAATCCTTCTGAAACACTACAGATTCTTAAAGTTCTTTTTTCCTTTCTCTCTGCTTTATCTCTCAGTTTCTTCACCTAGTCTTTCTTTCTTTCTTTCTTTCTTTCTTTCTTTCTTTCTTTCTTTCTTTTGTAAGTCTCTTACTTTTTCTGCCTTTGTGTCTTTCTCGCTCTTCTTTTTCCTCTATCTCCTCCACTTTATCTCTCAGTTTCTTCACCTAGTCTATTTCTCTTTCTTCTTTCTTTCTTTCTTTCTTTCTTTCTGTTTCTCCACCTCTCAAATTTTCCTTCCTTCCTTCCTTCCTTCCTTCCTTCCTTCCTTCCATCCATCCATCCTTCCTTCCTTCCTTCCTTCCTTCCTTCCTTCCTTCCTTCCATCCTTCCTTCCTTCCTTCCTTCCTTCCTTCCTTCCATCCATCCATCCTTCCTTCCTTCCTTCCATCCATCCATCCTTCCTTCCTTCCTTCCTTCCTTCCTTCCTTCCATCCATACATCCATCCTTCCTTCCTTCCTTCCTTCCTTCCATCCTTCCTTCCTTCCATCCATCCTTCCTTCCTTCCTTCCTTCCTTCCTTCCTTCCATCCATCCTTCCTTCCTTCCTTCCTTTCTTCCTTCCTTCCTTCCTTCCTTCCCACCTTCCCTCCCTAGCTCCCTTCTGCCTTCACTCCCTCCAGCATTCCTTCCTTCCATCCACCCTTCCTTCCTTCCATCCATCCATCCTTCCTTCCTTCCTTCCTTCCTTCCCTCCCTCCTTCCATGGACACAAAAAAAACAGGAGCAAACTCCATTATTTCAGGAAAAAGCGTTAAACAACACAACCATATTTTTGTCCTTAAAAGTGTTTTATTGTTCTAACCTTTGAGTTAAAGCTTATAAAATATGCATTTGTACTAATTTGTAAGAAGAAATGCAGTGAGTTATGTTTCACAGATAGATAGATGCTTCTTCATTATCCTCATCATCAGTAACAAAAATTGGCACAAAATGTAGCTTGTTAAACAAAAATGAAATGATCAGTTCACATGTTTCTGGATCTAATACAATAATTTTAGTAATTCTTTAATTTAATTTAATTATTTAATAATTAGCTTTAATAATTTAACACCAGTAACTTTGATCTCCTCTGAGGCCATGTGTAAAATTTCATTAATACTTCTGTAGATAAAAGATAAAATAGAGATATAAACTCATAAGTTGCTTTGGGATGATGTTTGTTACTAAAATCTCCTCAGCGCCTCCTTCAAACATCTCCAGAAGGTTCCTAAAGTGTTCTTTGAGTAGCTAAAGTTTCTTGTTGTCCTTGCTCAACCCTTACTGAAGGCTCAAAACCCTCAAACCATTGTGGGATCCTACCTGAAGGTTTCCTCAAACACTCACAGCAAACCACCACCGAGCTGCTTCTCCTACAGACGCCGCATTCTTTCATTCTGCATTTCAGTTCCTCATCATCTTATTCTCCAAAGACAAGATGGCCACCACTTACCAGATGCTTAGAGGTTATTCGCTCTGTTCTCACCGGGAGGTTGTCGTTTTCCTGTCGTTCTGACATGTTTCCTCATTCACTCGCTTACTTATTATTTATTTATTTATTTATTTATTTTTTTAACAGGGAGATCCCAAAGCTGCATACACAATCTGATGAACTTTTGAACTTTAACAAGGTTTCTTTTTAAATTAAAAAACAACTACCTATCGTATTTGTAGCTCGTCTGTTGGATCGGATCACATGGTCCTTCACTCCCCATGTGCATCAATGAGCCTCGACCGCCCAAGACCCTGTCACCGGTTCACCACTGTTCCTTCCTTGGACCACTTTTGATAGATACTGACCACTGCAGACCGGGAACACCCCACAAGAGCTGCAGTTTTGGAGATGCTCTGATCCAGTGGTCTAGCCATCACAATTTGGCCCTTCGTCAAACTCGCTCAAATCCTTACACTTGTCCATTTTTCCTGCTTCTAACACATCAACTTTGAGGACAAAATGTTCACCTGCTGCCTCTAATATATCCCACCTACTAACAGGTGCCATGATGAGGAGATCATCAGTCTTATTCACTTCACCCTTCACCTGAAGTCATGTTTTAATGAAAAGCATCAGTAAAAACTAATGTATGTGCAATACTCTCCACCATTACATTTTTAGCCTGTAGACATAAACTTTTTAACCAGCAGAGTGGAAATAGTTTCAATCACTATAAACAAATGAGAGCAGAAATTGGCTTGATGTCAACATTTACCTTGAAGATAGAAACATTTGTGTGGAAAAAATAAACAATTTTGTTTTTTGGAGCTTTTCTATGAATATATCACCCCTAGTAGTCTAGGGAAAATAGAAATACTTATGAAACACTACAAAAGTTCTGAGTGTCTACTTTGATATGAGTTTCATATTAACCTCCACTGTGGAGTGGAACATGACCAAGACACTCAATCATCAACATGGACACAACAAAAACAGGTGGAAAAAAAATCAAAGTTAAATACATCACTATTTATTTTTTTTTACATGCTATATGACATGAATAATTTTGATTATTTAATGTAATTAAATGTAATTAATTATGATATTTTGGAGATTATTATTATTATTATTTGTTTGATTTTTTCTTTTTTTTAATTCTATTTTTTCTTTTTTTTCTTTTCAACTCTATTTCTATTTTCAAAGCATTGAAAATAGTCCTGCTGTGTATAATTGTGTATGTTATAAATAAAATTTTAACAGAAATACAACCGCAGCAGAAAATTTTCATTATATATAGAAGCACTTTTTGCACACATGACAATAAACTTGAACCACTAAAAATCCCCTTCGCTCCAATCCCACCCTTATCCATCCCGGACTTTCCATCTCTCCAACTCACCTGAAACCATCCACACCTGCTTCCTGCTTCCTTCCCCTGAGTTTGAGTTTGTTATTAAATTAAATTAGACTTCCAAGCCTCAGCAACCCAAGAACAAGTACAGCTCTAAATATAAATATAAATATAAATATAAATATAAATATAAATATAAATATAAGCGTTAAGTCAAATGAAGTCATTTTTATTTATATAGCATGTATTAAAAGACTAAATAACCGGCCGTGTGCTGTAAAATAAATAAAACCAATTACATCCGGTGAAATAAAACGAAATAAATCAACGCATGAATAATTTCAACTCTGTCATAAATGCTCTATGGCTCCAATAAATGCAGCAGTGGCTCGTGACCGTAGATGTCGCCATTAATAATGACGTAGCCTCGAAACAGAAAAGAAGTCAAGAGGTTATTATGCTTGGTGTATCCTGGATGCTACTATCTAGTCTCGTTTTGAGGGATTTTAAACATTCCTTTGTTCAAATGCAGCTGCTGTGCTTTGTGAGATACCTGCACAAGATCATATATCATTACATTTGGCAGACACCCTTATCCAAAGGGACTACAGCTGAGCAGCTGAGGGTTAAAGGGGCTTGGTGGGCCTGGGATTTGAACCTTCCAATCAGTAGTCCAACACCTTATCCACTAAGCTACCACATCCTATATCATTAGAGGTTTCAGCAAAATGTCCAAACCAACCACATGTCTAAATTCACACCATTTACATTTGGTAGCCATCCATATCCAAGGTAGGTCTTTAGACGTTGAATGACTCAGCTGTTTGGATATCTAGAGGAACTTCATTCCACTACTGAGGTGCCACAACAGAGAAGAGTCTTGATGCAGGTCTTCCTCCTACCCTGAGAGATGGTGGGATCAGTCGAGCAGTGCTGGAGGATCTGATGGACCATGGTGCAGTACAGGGAGAGATAAGAGCTTTGAGGTAAGTGTTTTAAATCTGATGTGTGCAGCCACAGGAAGCCAGTGAAGGGAGCGGAGCAATAGGATGGTCTTTAGAAGGTTGAAAACAAGTCATTCAGCTGCATTTTGGATCATTTGAGTCGAATTGAATTCAGCTCAGATGTAGATCTGCAAGGAGCAAGGTGCAGTATTTCCATCTCAACAAGCACTTGAGCTGCCTGTGTGGATAAAAATAGACAAATTCTTTTGATGATGTGAAGGAGATATGTTCCTGATCATGTCAGATCAACAGCATGTGTGGATATGGCCAGTTGCTCTTCACCCCCACAGTCATCATCGCTCTAATAGACATTTCCAGCTTTGTCTAATTACATGTGTTTGGTTTAGGATCCTTTATAAACTCTTTGTGACCTATATACGTTCTGTTTTAAATGTATTAGCCCACAGTGGTGTACCGCTGTTTCTAATTATTTGACTGTTTCTAATTTTGTGTCATTTTTTTTTTTGTTAAATAACCTCCTGTCCAAACTGGATACAAATGGCATTAATAAGGAAGACATCAGCCCTTTAAAAAAAAATCACACTAAAAATAACCAGAACATTGTGACCATGTTGTGTTTGCAATGTCACTCTGTATTGATTTATTATTTATACACTATATTGCCAAAAGTTTTGGGACATCTGCCTTTACATGCACATGAATGTAATATGGAGTTGTCCCGCCCTTTGCAACTATAACAGCTTCAACTCTTTTGGGAAGACTTTCCACAAGGTTTAGGAGTGTATTTATGGGAATTTCTGACCATTCCTCTAGAAGCACATTTGTGAGGTCAGGCACTGATGTTGGACGAGAAGGTCTGACTCTCAGTCTCCACTCTAATTCATCCCAAAGGTGTTCTATCAGGTTGAGGTCAGGACTCTGTGAAGTTCCTCCACACCAAACTCACTCGTCCATGTCTTTATGGAGCTTGCTTTGTGCACTGGTGTGCAGTCATGTTGGAACAGGAAGGGGTCATCCCCAAACTGTTCCCACAAAGTCGGGAGCATGAAATTGTCCAAAATGTCTTGGTATGAAGCTGAAGCATTAAGAGTTCCTTTCACTGGAACTAAGGGGCCCCTGAAAAACATCACCTGAATTCAATGATTTAGAAGGGTGTCCCAAAACTTTTGCCAATGTAGTGCAGATCTGTTGTAATAAAAGTGATAGCTACATCCCTCAGATGTCGATAATAAGTGCCAGTAAACTCCGCCCTCGCTCGTGTGATCTCACCCAGGCTAAACCCAGGATCCCCATCTCCACCTTTCTCTACTCTCTCTCTCACTCTCTTCCACTCCTCCTCCCTCAGAGCCGCCTCATGAACTTTTGATGATGATTAGATGATGAGCTGGATGAAATGTATTAATGCATCACAGAAAGCTGCGGGTCAGTGGGTCACCAGGAATACACCGGAGATCCTCTGGGTTAGCTGCTACTCTGCCTGAAGACAGACAGATTTGTCCCCAGCTGGGGTTTGTAATAGCAGGCTAAAACACTCTAGTCCTAACGCTATTATCAGACGTCATGTCACTTTCCGTCATTTAGCGGCACTAAGCAAGGGAACGAGATCATTTCTTACAAAATCATGGAGTAAATGCACCATTATTTGTATTGCACAGTGCAAGCAGAAATAAGAGCTGTAGTCTCATTTGTTTTGATGGCTTGAGAGCGCATCATGAAATATAATACATAAAACACATAATATTGGGTTAAAATCTACTAGGTTGAGATGTTATGTGAGAACTAATCCTTTCTTTTCTTTATTTTAAATAAAAAATAAACAAGTTTGAGCTTGATACGCTGGTCTGTTTTCCTACACTTCCCAGCATGCCTTGCTGATAGCGATACAGTGAGTATTTCCCCCTCAGCTTTGTCTCTACCTAGAGAGAGTGATGCGGCGGCGCTTTAATCCTCGCCGGTACAGTCCGCTCAAACACACTAACCGAATCAGAGGACTAACCGAGACGGATCTCTGTCATAAGTTAGCGTCATGTAGCTGCATTGCAATTCTGGGAGTTTGAGTCTAATATTTGTCATTGGTATGACCTTGAAAATGTTTTCTCTCATTAAACTGCGCTCACTTGTAACAACGTCCTCCTGCGATGTCAGCGTGGCACGCGAATAACAGAAGTACACTAATAACCTACAACTAATGAGCTCCCAGAATCACTAAACACATCAGCATGTGTCTCCGAGTGTAATTGTTTAATCCCGCTGAGTGAACAACAAATTCCACCTGAACGCTCAGCTTTTCGTTTCTAATATAGAGTTAATTTCTAACCTCTGGAGAACGTGAGCTCTGATATTAGAGGGAAAGTGGTGAAAGTACAGCAGGTAAACGTACAGAAGGGTGTAAAGGGTATAGTGTCTTGTGCCTTGACAGGTGTATGTGGTGAATCTCCAGAGCTTTTACAGTCCACTTATGTACCTTAAATCTTCATTAAATGTACTGTGTGTCCACTTTAAAGCTCCAGGAGGTGTTGAGGGCAGTGCAGCTGTGACAACGTAATGTACAGTTCAGTGGCCTTGTGTCTCAGTGTGTGACACTCACTTTTATTTAAAAGTTTAATATTCAACTTAACTACTACTATTAACTTAGATAAAGGTTATGAAGTTATGAAGTATCTCTCTTTCTCACCCCCCCACCCACCCTCTCTCTCTTTCACCCCCCCATCTCTTATTCATTCTTTTAGTAATTTTTTTTTCTCTCTGTAGCTTCTTTTCTCCCTCTCTCTCCCTTCATTTTTCTTTCTGTCAGGTTGTCTCCCTTTATTTTCTTTCTTTCTTTCTATCTACCTATCTGTCTATCTCTCTCTGTCTTTCTCTCTTTTTCTGTTATTCTATCATTTAGTCAATTTTTTCTCTCTATATATGAACTTGTCTCTCTTCTCTCACTCTCTTTCTCTTCATTTTTCTTTCTGTCTGGTTTTCTCCCTCTATTTTCTTTCTTTCTTTCTTTCTTTCTTTCTTTCTTTCTTTCTTTCTTTCTTTCACTCTCTCTCTGTATTTCTGTCTCTCTTTCTGTCTTTGTCAATCTTTAAGTCAGTTTTTCTCTCTATCTATCTATCTATCTATCTATCTATCTATCTATCTATCTATCTATCTATCTTCTATCTGTCTCTCTCTCTCTCCCTGTTTATTCTCTTCTTTTAGTCAGTCCTTTTCTTTCTTTCTCACTTTCTCTTTGTTGTCATTCTTTCGGTTAGATTTCTCTTTCTATTCTCTCTCTCTCTCTCTCTCTCTCTCTCTCTCTTCACCTCCCGGAGGTCTACAGGGAATTAAATGCGATATGTTTCCGGCCTGCAGGTGGCGCTGTGATGCAAGAATGTAAGAATGCTTTGGCATGAGAAGAAAGCGCTTGCACTTTAAATGAAGCTGTGTACAAGGCTTTTCACACCCTGGGGACAAAAAAATATGAATACGACAAAGAAACTGACACCAAACAACCATTTAATGTGTCTCTACAGATGTAGAAACAAAAGGCTGAATAAAATAAAATACTCATTAAAACCGTCTTTTCAAGTTCCCACTCCTTTTCTGGAGACAGAGAGGGTCTCAGCACTTTTTCTGCTGATTTAATCTTACATGGATTACAGGCCAGATGTTGCTGGGCTGCATTTTTCTTCTGTTCTTACACAGAAATGACGGGGGGTACAAACTTTTGCACTGATCGCCACCTTTGTCTACCATCATTATAAATATAGAAATAGCCTCCCTATTTAAAAAAAATAATAATTAATTAAAACGAAATGAAATTAAATAAAATTAAATATAAAATAAATAAATAATTGGAGGAATTATTATTATTATTATTATTACATATATAATACATAAAATTCATACATCAAATACATATAAATGTAACAGTATCAATATAACATCAGTATCAATATAATCAATAAAAAACAAACAAATAATTAAAAGGAGATGTGTCTCAGCTCTGTGCCTCCCAGTGTCACTTCTCTCCCCATGGGTTCCCTCTGGGTTCTCCGGTTTCCTACCAGCAGGAGAAAACATGCCAGAAGTTGAATTGGTGAAGATAAATTGTCTCAAGTTGTGAATGTGTGTGTGTGTGTGTGTGTGTGTATCACTGTATCCTGAGATGAACTGCTGTCTCATCCAGGGTCAGGTGTATTCCTATCTCATGCCCAGAGTCCCCGGGATCCACCACGACCCTGAGCAGGATAAAGTGGGTAACCAACTTACCAACCAGCCAAACAAACAAACAAACAAACAAACAAAACTGAATGGTAGCAACAAGATATGAGTAGGAAATGTGTAAGAAATTATAATTATCATTATTATCATTATCATTATCATTATTATTATTATTAGCCAGATGATCTGATGAATAAAATAATGATGCATTTTTGTCACGAGATAATCTCCTTAACACGTCGTCGACACGTCTATTATTCACACACTAATCTCCGCACATGAGATATTCAGACCCCCCCCCCAACACACACACACACACACACACAGTTTTTTTTTCTTTCCTTTTTTCCTCCCTTGCCATTAAAGTCAACTGTCATCCCGTTTCTCGGCATCCCCCAGAAATCCGTTCGAGGAGCACGAGCGCGTCATACACGCACACATACACACACATAGACGCTGACAAACCGGTGAGCCTCCGCGGTAATACACGCGCGCTCAAGTCTTATACAATTAGGCCAATCAGCGGCGACACACACACACACACACACACACACACACCAAGTCCCGAGGAGGAGGAGGAGGAGGAGGAGAGGAAGGGGGAGGAGGGTGTTTGAGTGGAGAGCATTCGCCGGTCACTTTGGAGTCAGCCGCCAAACGGCAAACTCTGGAAAGACGCACGCGCTCGTCTCTCCTCTCTCCTCTCTTCGGTGTGTCTCGCGGATTTGCGCAGCAGTGTCCGTGTGAGTGAGTGTGCGTGCGTGTGTGTGTGCGCGTGTATATGTGTGTTTTCCCGTGGAGCTCAGAGAGAGAGAGAGACAGAGAGTGAGGGAGAGACAGAGAGTGAGAGAGAGAAAGAGAGAGAGAGAGACACGTCGGAGTTTCCGGACGCGGCCATTTCTCTAAACCCTACACGGATCTGCGATGGCACTCATCAGCAGCAAGAGTGTGGCTTAAAAAAAAATAAATAGAAAAGTTGCTGCGGGAACGCCGAGTGGACGCCTTGCACTCACGCGGAATTTAAAACGCCTGGGATGTGAAATTTTGAAATCCGTGACATTTGTGGAATTGCTTTGCTTTTGCTTTTGCGAAATCATCACCCAAATCCAGATCTCGACCAAGAAGAAAAGTGTCACGCGGAGTTTGCGGTGCGTCTGTGCCTCTCTCTGTGTGTATCTGTATCTATCCGCAGCGTGCACGCGACTGCGGCGGCGGCGGAGGTGCTGGTGGTGGTGAAGTCCAAACCCGCAGCACAGGTAAGCGAGCAAGGATATACACACCTTACCCATTCTTTACATCATCTCTACGCTCTATTAGGGCAGGTTGTTGTTATTTATTTATATAGATATATATGTATATGTATATGTATATATATATATTTTTACCTGTGCGGCTGTGCATGCGGGGAGCGCTGCGGGAGAGCACTGCACCATCCGCGCCCTGAGAGAGAGAGATAGAGAGAGAGAGAGAGAGAAAGAGGACACACACACTGACATACATCCACACACACACATGCTTCATCCGCTGCCTGCTTGATCACTGTTTTCACGAAGCGTTGGTGATTTGAATGCGAAATCGTCGTCGTTATTACGCGTGCACGGGAAAACGCGCGTTCCTCGAGTGTAACTTCGGTAATGCGGTGATGCGCGTGATGGCAGGATTTCTCTGCTGTGGAAGCCTCGGCGTTGCGGAGTTGAATCGGAGAAGATGGTCCTCACCTTTTAGCACCGATGCGGCATTTTAGAGAGGCATGACACTCTTCTTCATACTTCACACGCGCGACGTGAACACGCTCAGCCTGGCGCGAGGAGGAACGGTGCAGAAGTTCGTCCGTGCTAAACACATCGGCTCTTCGGATTCAACCATCTTCTCCAGGCTGATGATATCACCGTGTACATCAGGAGTAAAATATCTCACGCCGAGCTCTAGATGCAAATAAATAAATAATAAAGCAAAAAAAAAAAATTCGATTCATTCTGACCGCGAGTTAATTCAATACTGATTCATTCGGTCCAGCTTGAGCAATGCAATGCGATATGAGACAGGAAATAATCACGTCATGGCGTGTGCGCGCGCGTGTGTGTGAAGTTAGAGGGTTAAAATGTGCTTCCATGGATTTATTTATTTATATATTTATTTATTTCAACCCATGCGCTCTTGTATAGACGCGCTTTGGCGCTGGCGGGGAAACGCGAGTTTCCGCGCACAGCATGGAGCGCGATGAGGTGTAGCGACCACAGCAGAGAAAATACAAATACAAATGACTAAAATGTAAAAAAGCCCAGCCCGGATTAAACACCTGCAGTGTTGAACTAACTCCTACAGTGTTTGTTTAATCACACAGTCTGTGTGTGAAATTCAAACTGGGGATTTTTAGTGCGCAGCTTTAAATCGGCACTTTGCGCGCGAGGAGGGGAGTGAACCTTTACAACGCTCACAGCAAGTGCAGTCGGGCTTTTTATTTTCCTGCCCTGTTATGGGTTCGAGTCGGCAATCCTGCAGTGGTCTGGAAAGTTAAAAAGTCATGCAGTGTAAGCTCTGTGTGCTGACATTAACACGGAAAACCACATGAAATAGCTGGAAATGGGTGTTTGTGTAGAATTAGTGTAGAATTTGTGTGGGTTTTGGGTAGTGTGGTCATCACAGGCACGCTTCTTGCACGGATGTGAGTGAATGGGAATGAATATTCATATGGTTGTTATGCGTCGCGCGCAATTATGTGTCATTATGCGTAATTACGCAAGCTCTTTGTTAAACGTTTGCGACACTCTATCTATCTATCTATCTATCTATCTATCTATCTATCTATCTATCTATCTATCTATCTATCTATCTATCTATCTATCCCGGACTCATCTCTGCTCTCTAGTTCCCGAAGGTGGCGTGCTTTTCTCACGCACTATTTAGTAAGCTACAGTAGCATGCGGTTTGGGACGCAGCCGAAATGATGCCCGCTAACTCTACGATCGATTCTCTCGACGAATCGATTCCTTTTGAACGAGTCAAAAGGAATCCATTCGCAATCATGGGCAAAACCGCATCACTGGTGTGAGTGCGTGCGTGTGTGTGTGGCTAAAATATCAGCTTACACATCCATTATTATAAACATATAAGACGCCGAATCTGTATTTAGATTCCTCAAGATCCCTGGATCCTTTTCCTGAGGATTTTGAAGACCAGTCCCAGCTGATGTATAGTGCTCTTTAAAATAACGCCAACCTTATATCATCTATACATACGTCAAGATGAATATTTCACCCCAACAAGCAGCATGCTTTAATAAATCAGAGCAGTACCGCTGATTAAATATGTATTATATGATTATATTCATGATGTTCTCCTTGTTCTCTCTGATTCATATATTCTCTCTGGTTATGGTGTAGACCTGCGCTCTGAATCTGCAGTATAAGGCTTACAGACTGGTCATAATTCATACACGTGATTCATTCATGAGAATCCCAACTATATAAATCAATAAGAGCCTGAGATGTTTTTTTATTATTATTTTTTATTTTTTGGGGGGTTTATACTGGAGTTGAACTCTGCCTCTGGTTTGGGTGACTGGAACTGGCTTGACTGCTCACTCCTAGTCGCTTTTAACACATCGTTAAATGTCTGGTGTTGACATTGGAAAGTAAAGTAATTGGTTCTGAGAATGTGCTGCTGTGCATGCAGTGTGTGTGTGTGTGTGTGTGTGATTGAGAGAGACTTAGACACTCACCTGTGAGTGGTATAATATGCTGTAAACTGAAGCACTCTGGCAGATCAGCTGTGACTGTAAGCTGCTGCTGCTTCCTTCCTTCCTTTCTTTGTGTGTGTGTGTGTGTGTGTGTGTGCATAAAACAGAGAGAGAAGCAGATTTTATTTCATGTGCCCTGGCTTAATCCATGCACAAATGTGCTTGTGCATCTGTAGCCTAATCATGAAGCCTATCACTGACTCTCTAAAGGCTAATCATTACAGCATTAGCTTTCGGTGTGTGATGACATGAGAGACTGTCGCTCTCCATCCAGACACTGGGCACCTCACACACACACACGCACACACACACACACACACACACACAGGGAGAGCATTTGATTTAACAGCTTTACCAAGTTGTCATATGATGTTGAGTTTTTTTTTTTTTTGGAAAGTGTGGCCTTGCCTGGTCTGGTCTTGAATAATTTTGGTGGCATCCCTGAGTGTGTGTGAGATTAGTCAATAGCACAGGTATACTATGTATATACCGATCAGGCATAACATTATGACCACCTGCCTAATATTGTGTTGGCCTCCCTTTTGCTGCTAAAACAGCCCTGACCCGTCCTGCACTGTGTATTCTGACAGCTTTCTATCAGAACCAGCATTAACTTCTTCAGCAATCTGAGCAACAGTAGCTCGTCTGTTGGATCGGATCACACGGGCCAGCCTTCGCTCCACATGTGCATCAATGAGCCTTGACCGCCCATGACCCTGTCACCGGTTCACCACTGTTCCTTCCTTGGTCCACTTTTGATAGATACTGACCACTGCAGACTGGGAACACCCCACAAGAGCTGCAGTTTTGGAGATGCTCTGATCCAGGGGTCTAGCCATCACAATTTGGCCCTTCATCAAACTCACTCAAATCCTTACGCTTGTCCATTTTTCCTGCTTCTAACACATCAACTTTGAGGACAAAATGTTCACCTGCTGCCTCTAATATATCCCACCCACTAACAGGTGCCATGATGAGGAGATCATCAGTCTTATTCACTTCACCTCTCACTGCTCATAATGTTATGCCTGATCGGTGTATATTTGAAATATTGGATTACTTAAACACACTTCTCTGTCCTGTCATCTTAAAACATCCTAAATACCTAATCATGTCACTAATCAGATCAGAAAGTGTAACAGAATGAATCTGAAGCTTACTGAATTAACATCTCCAGGCCTGTAGCTACGCTCCGGTCCAATGTCCAACCTTGAGCTGAATCATTTCCATAAACACTCATGTTTAAATAAAGCCTTACAGAGGATCTGCTAAAGCAGCTTAGCTGTGCTGGTTCATGTTTACATGATTTACACCACTCATACTCTACACTGATTGGACGTGAGGCAGTATTTTTAAAAAGGGTTTGTTCCTCTGAAGTACTTTGATGGGTCTGTATGAGGTTTACGGTCCACCACTTAACGACATCTCATGTACAGAGAAAATTGTTTATAAGATTTGAGCATCTTGTTGTGTAGTTATATGAGATTTAGAAAACTAATTAAGTGTTGATTCAGTCATTAATTGTATATAAATACTTAGATTTTATTTGTAACAAACATTACAGCACAGTGAAATTCTTTCTTCTCATATCCCATCCTTGGGGGTTGGGGTCAGAGCACAGTGTCAGCCATGATGCAGCACCCCTGGAGCAGAGCGGGTTAAGAGCCTTGCTCAGTGGCCCAATGGTAGCAGCTTGGCAGTGCTGGGGCTTGAACCCCAATCTTCTGGTCAGTGACCCAGAGCCTTAACCACTTGAGCTACCAAAGCTCTATGTGGAATATCTAGGTTAAAATGTCCTTATAAGGAAAAATTATAGTGGAGGCTACAACTAATGGGACTTTTATGTACATAAGAAGAAGAAGAAGAAAAAGTAGATGAACAAGAACAAGAAGAGGAAGAATTTCCCCAAGTACTACAATGAAGATGAGGATGAGGGGAGAATTTTAAAGCTCCTGGCTCATGTACTTCATCCTCATCCTCATCCTCATGTCATTTTCATCTGTGAAAAAAAAAAAACTTTTCCTCAATTTTTTTCCCTACGGTTCAGTGACCACAGATTTTGACACGGCCATCCCATTCCTCCTGAACATATGAAGCTCCGGAGAGACGTTCCGTGTCGAAGCGTCCTCCCAGAACCGTCTCCATGTATTCTTCAATCTCGTCATCCTTTCTAGGAGATCTAAAGCGGCGTGTATTAGGGGCGCCAATAATTATGACACGTGGATTTGTTCGATCTTTTTTTAAAAAAGGTTTCTGTCATATTTGTCAGCGTGATATTCAGATATCTACAGACATTTATTCATAAGCGTCTGTTCTCTTCTAACCCTGTTTAGCAAGGGTGCCAATAATTGTGGAGCAGACAGCGTTTCCCGAGTGGATGCCAGTTTGATGAGTAAACAAACAGAGACGTGTTGAAATGTAATTGTAGCGGAACTGAAAAGCGGCTCTGACCAGATATGTGTTCTACCTAAGAAGCTTTCGCAAAAAAACGCACTGACAGGAGGACGCGTGGAAGGAAAATCAATGTAGTAATCTTGTATTTAATGAGAAACTGCTAGATCGTTCCTTTCTACAGCGCTGGTGAAGTGTGTGTGTGTTCTGTCAAATGAAACAGTGCAGTTGTTATGATGATGTTGCTACAACAACACAAGGGTATCCGATTAGTGTGTGTATGTGTGTGTGTGTTGTTTAACATCTTGGTTGTTATATCAAGGTTAGGAATATCTGAAAGGTTTGGGCATTTTGTCTGGTCAGGTGTGTGAGTGTGTGTGTGTGGGGGGGCATTTTGTCTGGTCAGGTTTGTGTGTGTGTGTGTGTGTGGTTTTACATCTTGGTTTTCATATGTAGGTTAGGAATATAAATGTAGGTTGGGGACATTTTGTCTGGTCAGGTATGTGTGTGTGTGTGTGTGTGTGTATGTGTGGTTTTACATCTTGGTTTTTATATCAATTTTATGAACGTATAAGTGTGTGTGTGTGTGTGTGTGTGTGTGTGTGTGTAAGTATATGTGTGCATGTGATTACATCATGGTTTTTATATCAAGGTTAGGAACATCTGAGATTTTTGTCTATTATTGACATTTTGCCTTTTATCAGGTCAGGTGTGTGTGTGTGTGATTACACACATGTTCTGTTTGTTCTTGGTTGGACCTTGTCTTGTTGAACAGTGTCCTGTTCACTTCTTCCCTTTGCTTTATAAAACATATGAGCCGCATATGAGTTTCAGTAGTGTGTGTGTGTGTATTGCAGCAGTGTGTTTAATTCTTTCAAGACAGTCAGGACAGCATCAGGATGTCATTTGCTAGTCCTTTGTGTGTGTGTGTGTGTGTGTGTGTGTACATGTAAGGTATGAGGTGAATAGGTATACACTGGTTGTGTGTATGATCTTGTCACTGTGTTTCTGAGTAATTGTGTTATTGTCATAATAACCTAATAACTTTTCCGACGCATCGAGAAGAAAGCCGGACAGTTGTCCTCGTCTTCTTTCCACTGAAGTGTAGCTCTGTCCTGTCCAGCCTCTCTGATCGTCACATTGATAAATCCCAGAAAACCACATCGGAGTAAACATCCCAGCGAGCCGGCTTTTATGTTTGTCTGATCCGAACCGTGCGTGACAAGTAATTAATGAGTTTTCTTTCAGACGCATGAAATCATTTGGAGGCTCGTGGCAGGCAAAAGTGCTGCACTGGTCCAGAGCTGTAGGTCTGATACCTGATTTTAGCAATGAAGGGAAATGTCTGAGTTGAAATGTTTTCCGGATTTGTGGTGGATCTAGAGCCAATCACCGGAATACTGGCTGTGAGGTGGGAATACTCCCAGGATATTGTAGAATACTTCCTGTGCTTATTCAAGGTGATTTAGCATACTGGCATTTTTTTGGGTTGCGGGACCGAAACCGGAAAATTCTTCGTATATGAGTTTTACACGGGATTGAACCGGGAATGTTGGAGCTGTGAGGCATTGTGACTCGCTGGAATTAAATCCCAACATTATTTCTTAATTTAAAGAAATAAATACACACACTGAGGCAACTAACTTTTGAAATCAATAGGTGTCTCAGCAAAGCATTTCTCCAGAGTTCCTCGACTGGTTAAGGGTTCTAGCATTTTTTTCTCTTTTAAAATCGGATCCCAGACTCCGGAACGTCGGGCCGACCCGGGAACCTTTGGTGGTAACACCAACCGCTGCATCACTGTGCGTCGTGGAAGAACTTATGAACACACTCTCTTAAAAAAGGTTCATGAATGGGTTCTTTGTCAGGGTGTGTGAGGTTCTATGAAGAACCATGGCACGTTTGCATTACACAGAAGGTTCGTTGTAGTGGAAGAATGTTCTTTAGACTACAAAAAATGTAGTTTATAGCACAAAGAAAAAAGTTTTCTCTAAGAACTATTTACCGAAAGGTTCTTTGAGGAACCAAAAAAAAAAGGTTCTTCTGTAGTGTGAATGCATAAAACCCCCTTTTGGTTCTTCCTGGCACTTTTATTTTTGAGTCTATGGATATTTCTAGAATTCTTGCTGGATTTCAAAAGCAGATATCGAGTGTCTGTGTTTCTTGCACCTTATACAACACCTTAGACATTTTCGTCATAATATCAAGCTTCAGTCCTTTTTGCTAAATTCACATTGAATGGTGTTTCTATGGAAACATAGCCTATTAGTGCTATTACCCCTTCCAGATCCCCCCCTCTCCATCTACCTCCTCCTCCTACTCTTGGGACCCAATGGTCAGTCCAGGACAGATTATGTTTTTATCCGCAAATGAAGTATCGCCAATGACAAGAGTGCCAATGACATCAACCTGGTCTAATTGGCCCAATCATGATCGCAACTTGACTAACATAAGTGGCCTCCCCTACTGTGAGAAAACGTGCTTTCACATGTTCCGAGGTAGACAAAAACACATCAGTCTTTTTCAGTCAGTAATTGTGAACAGTATCATACGCCAGTGATTCAGAGGAATTTCAGCAGCCATGTCGTGAGATAATCACAGCTGTCATATTGCTGCATATGCCAGACATGTTGAATCCTCACACTGGCTTCCAGATAAGAGCCTTTTCTCCCTCCTTCCAGCTTCCATTGGACACGCTTGACAAGCTACTGTCATTTTGCAGGGCACACCTGAATGAGCAGGAGGTTAGGCTCTCATAAAACTGATTGAAATCCACCTTTAAATGTTCAGGCTTGAATGAATCATCAAGCGTAGGTTAAGGGGGACGGGTTACCTTTCAAACGGGCCCAATTTCGATCCTATTTAACAAGCTAGAATGCTTCACTCTTGAAAGAAATCTGTTTGTCCTTCAGATTATACTCTCATCAAAGGAACGGTTCTGTGGAGAACCTAAAAGGAAGAGCTCAGGGTTCTTTGTATCCAAGTTGGATGGTTCTTTATTACATATACAAATGTAGACAATTTAGATCTTTTTTTAAAATTCCTAAACACCTCACAGCGTTATCTAAATAGATATACAATTCTTAAAAGTAATGGCACCCTTACTCATTCTTTCAGTTATACAGTAGGACCGGTTTAATGTAAAAGCTTCATTGCTCCTTGAGGGTTCTATATAGTGCCCCAAGGAACCCCAAGGAACCTGTTTTTTTTTTTTTGGCTTGCTTGAACATCTCTGAAACATTATAATTATAAAGTTGATTATAAGTTTCAAAGACAAGTTGGCTTTGGTTATCTTCCTCCTCCCAAAAAAAACGGGTTTCCTCCAGGGCGTATTCCTGGTTTTCTCCTAGTATTCCTGGGGTAGCTGCTTTGCTCCTAGTATTCCCAGGACAGGCTCCGTATTCACCGTGACCCGAGCCAGGATAAAGCGGTTACTGACGAACGAATGACTTCACAGTTCATATGATTCGATATATTAAACCATTTTTCCTGCAATTGATTCCATTTGAATCAAATACTCACATTTACCAAATCCAAAATGAATTCCTTTACTGACACACTCAGATTTCAAGAGAATGTCAAATGTTCAGCGACCTTCGCTGAGTTTGTCTGTACTTATTTCCGTTCCTCGTCCCTCGAGGACGGAGGTGTGATCTTTCCAAGAGCCCTGGCCAAACCCACCACTGGAGAGCCTGAGGGTAGGATTGGCTCAGAAGAGAGAAACGCGATCAGGTGAATGTGTGTAGGAAACAGAATTGAACCACCTGGCAAACTGTGGTGGGAGAGAGAGGGAGAGAGAGTGGGAGAAACGAAGGACAGAAGGAGAGAAATGGATTATATCCACATTATCCACAGCCCTACAAGAACCCCACGTTCCCTATTCCGAAACGGCTGGAAAACAGGCTTCTTTGTTTACACCACAGGGCTCTGACAAACAGAGCGAGGAAAGAAGGTAAATAGAAAAGAGAATGGAGTGCTATCGTTCTTCCCATGCTCCTGGAGGAGGAGAAGGGAGCTGGCGCTCAGCCAAGACAACCTCTGCCTGAGGAAATTGTGACGGCGTGAAGCCATCAGATCCAACCTCCTGCTTTTCTAGCATGGAAATATATCAGAGATGTATTAATGACCCAGCTGACATGCAACCGTTAGAGCAAGTACTTGGCATGTTTGAGAGCCAGGTAATGCCAAAGTGGTATAAGAGGTGACTGCGTAGACGTACACACAGCTAGGATTAATGCTGGCAGGATTTATTAGCAGTACAAGTCATTTCATCATCACACACACGCTCAGGTCTTGTCAAGGAGTCCACTGTGTTCTGTCTGTCAGCAACAACCCTAATATGACCCTAACTGTGCGCCTCGGGGCGGTTTCTGGCAGTTTCGCTCCAGCTTGTGCTGCACAGTGCATCATTATGATTATTATATCAGCATGGATGTTGCAAAAGATAGCAGTTTTACAAGTTAAAAACTGTTATTACATTTACATATTACATTTACAAGTAATATGTGTGCAACAGCAATAACAAATATGGGTAACACTGTAGTTAAGAGTTGTGGTTATAACACTGCATAACACCTACATAAGTCATTCATAGCAACTGGCATAAACCCGCCAGAACATAAACCTTTAGTTAGTAAGTACATATGACATTTACAATTAATATGTGTGCAACAGCAATAACAAATGTGGGTAACAATGTACTTAAGGGTTGTGGTTATAACACTGCATAACAACTACATAAGTCATTCGTAGCAACTGGCATAAACCTGCAAGAGCATTATCCTTTAGTTAGTAAGTACATATGGCATTTAGAAGCAATATGTGTGCAACAGCAATAACAAATTTTGGTAACACTGTACTTAGGGGTTGTGGTTATAGCACTGCATAATACCTACATAAGCCATTCATAGCAACTGGCATAAACCTGCAATAACATTAACCTTTAGTTAGATAGAAGATATTAGATTTAAAAGCAATATGTGTGCAACAGCAATAACAAATATGGGTAACACTGTACTTAAGGGTTAAGTTATTATAGCACTGCATAATACCTACGTAAGTCATTCATAGCAACTGGCATAAACCTGCAAGAACATTAACCTTTAGTTAGTAAGTACATATTATATTTAGAAGTATTATTACAAGCAATATGTGTGTGAGAGCAATAACCATTTTGGATAACACTGTTCTTAATGGTTGTGGTTATAACACTACATAACACCTACGTAAGTCATTCATAGCAACTGCCATGAACCTGCCAGAACATTAACCTTCAGTTAGTAAGAACATATGACATTTAGAAGCAATATGTGTGCAACAGCAATAACAAATATGGGTAACACTGTAGTTAAAGGTTGTGGTTATAATACTGCATAACACATACATAAGTCATTCATAGCAACTTGCATAAACCTGCAAGAACATTGGCCTTTAATTAGTAACTATTACATTTATATGTATTAGGTACGCAACAGCAATAAGAGTTATGGGTAAGACTGTAATTAAGGGTTGTGGGTGTAACATTGCATAACACCTACATAAGTCATTCATAGCAACTTGCATAAACCTGCAAGAACATTGGCCTTTAATTAGTAACTTACATTTATATGTATTAGGTACACAACAGCAATAAGAGTTATGGGTAAGACTGTAATTAAGGGTTGTGGGTGTAACATTGCATAACACCTACATAAGTCATTCATAGCAACTGGCACAAACACAAAGATCTCTATTTAATATTTTTGTGTCAAGTTATAAGTTATGTCACTATGCAGACTGACTTACTTTATAGTCACACTGGAATGAAAAACATTGTTTTAAAGATTTCACTGCCCTTAAAGACCGTACATAATGTCCATTTCTTTTTTCCTGCTTATAAGATGCTTATTAACACTTATAACCTTATTACGACAAAGCCATGCATAGTTTCTCTGACACTGCAATCAAATCTGTGTAATGTAACTGACATACACTAAGACGTAAGAGTGCACTAAGGTGCAAAGTCGGTTGTTATAACAGTCAACCTACGTCACTTGACTTAGGTGTTGTGTCAACTTGATATTAAAAAAAGTATTGGAAGCAATCTGTATGGCCGCTGATGACATACTTACACTTATTATGAGTAGTTATGAATGGCATACGTAGGTGTTATAAAGCCTTATGAATGACTCCTTTGAGGAGAATGTTTACTCACCCAATAGATGTGTCACAGTGTGTGAAATGCCACAGTTGTACCTGGGTGTTGTGGATATTTAGCGCAGTTACATAGGTTAAGTTGTAAACATTTAAATACAGTTGTGTGAGGCTGTATTTAATCTGTGTGGTGTTTTCATGGTGATGTTCCCGCTCTGAGATAATGAGTGGCTAGCGCATGGGGGACAGTGACTGACCTTTGAGGTGCTGCTTGCTTAACACCGTTATTTGTTTCATCACCTGTTCGTCCTGATATCCGATGAGATTTTTTTGTCATCAGCAATAGTGTCGTGACCTTTGGAAAAGCGTATTTCCATTCTGTTCTCGCTCTCCTTCATTTCCTTTTCTCTCCATGCCCTCGCTGGTTAACGCTGAGGTAGTCATTCGTCATCTGGGTGAATCTGTGAGTCTCTTCTTGCAACCAGATTCTAAAAACAAAACAAAACAAAACAAACAAGCTCATTGTTCCCATACTGCCGAGTGCAAAGGTTTGTAGCCCTCCACCTTTGTTTTTGAAAATAAATGAATCTAAATGTAAATAATTTCAGATGTGTAAAAGTTTGTGCCCCCAATGTACCAAGAAAAATATGAATATATAGTGCGATATGGCAAATATATAAAAGCCAAATTGGCAGAAAAAAATATTTAAAATTTATTTATTTATGATTAAAAAAAAAGAATTAAAATGAAATGTGGATGTATCCTATAGCAAGACAAAGACTGAAAAAAGACAATAAAAATAAATAAATAAATAAATAAATAACAATAATATTTTGAAAATATTTTCATTTTACCATTATTTGTTTTTTTGCAAAATGAAAAAAAGGAAATTAAATTCTTTTAGAATTTATGTTTAAAAATAAAGGAAAAAAATATATATGCATGTAATGTTAGAATATATCTACAAAAATTGTTAAAAAAACCCAGAAAATATTAAAAAAATATATATATATATAAATAAAAAATAAAATAAACAACAAAAAAAAACCACCTGGTCCCCTGATTTTAAGTATGAGGTGATAATCTTATATAACAGCTATAATATTTATATAACATCCTATCCTACACTGCTTAGCCATTATTTTTTTTTGCTTGTGATAAAAATTACAATCTGTAAAACACAGTAATTCTGTAAATGAAGTGTTCTTGTCTTCTTTAATTTATCCTCAGCATTTTTGTAGGCTTGAATTTTGGTTTCAAATCAGTTTGAAACGATGTTTTTAGCCGTACAGGGATTAAATTATGTATGCGTTATTACTCTCAGGAAATTGGATTTATCTGGTATTTATAGGTTCTTGTTGTGATTGTAAATTCCTAGCGGCTGTAATTCCATACTGGGTCCGCTCCCGCGTAACGGAGAAGAGAAACTGGCTGACTCCTGTGTGTGTGTTGCTGTATTAGATGGTCAGTGTTTAACACAGTGACACGTGACACAAATGTCCGTCTTCGCCTTGCGTTGGTTTTTTTCCGCTCCTCATCTCCTGCTGTTAAATTCAGAACGCCATTAGGACGCAATGGATTGATGAAACGCCTCGATTTGGCCATTTGCTTACTCATGTGGAAAATAGATTTCCCATCTCTCATTATTGCGCCACACGACCAGGACACACACCTATTTTAACCTCTGACTAAATGATGTGGATTTCTGAGAGCTTTCAGGCGCGAAGTCAGCGTTAGACGGAGATGGAGGTTTGATTTGATTGAACAATCAAGAGTAGAACCAGCTACGGCTTAAACAGTATCAGCTCCTCATTATTAAACTTAACAGTCTGCTGGGTTTGAAGAGTGCGTGTGTGAGGAGTGGGTGTGAGGAGTGTGTTTGAAGGGTGTGTGTGAGGAGTGGGTGTCAGGAGTGTGTTTGAAGGGTGTGTGTGAGGAGTGTGTTTGAAGGGTGTGTTTGAAGGGTGTGTGTGAGGAGTGTGTTTGAAGGGTGTGTTTGAAGGGTGTGTGTGAGGAGTGTGTTTGAAGGGTGTGTGTGAGGAGTGTGTTTGAAGGGTGTGTGTGAGGAGTGTGTTTGAAGGGTGTGCGTTTGAAGGGTGCGTGTTTGATGGGTGTGTGCATGTGTGAGGTGTGTGTTTGAAGGGTGTGTGCATGTGTGAGGTGTGTGTTTGATGGGTGTGTGCATGTGTGAGGTGTGTGTTTGAAGGGTGTGTGCATGTGTGAAGTGTGTGTTTGAAGGGTGTGTGCATGTGTGAGGTGTGTGTTTGAAGGGTGTGTGTATGTGTGAGGTGTGTGTTTGAAGGGTGTGTGCATGTGTGAAGTGTGTGTTTGAAGGGTGTGTGCATGTGTGAGGTGTGTGTTTGAAGGGTGTGTGTATGTGTGAGGTGTGTGTTTGAAGGGTGTGTGTGTGTGAGGTGTGTGTGTTTGAAGTGCGTTTGTGTGAGGGGTGTGTTTAAGGAGAGTGTGATTAAACGGTGTGTGTGTGAGGGATGGGTTTGAGGAGGGTGGGTTTGAAGGGCGTGTGTGAGGAGTGTGATTTTAAGGGTGTGTGTTTGAAGGGTGTGTGATAGATAGATAGACAGACAGACAGACAGACAGACAGACAGACAGACAGACAGATAGATAGATAGATAGATAGATAGATAGATAGATAGATAGATAGATAGATAGATAGATAGATAGATAGATGTATATATAGATAGATAAATTGATAAAGATAGATAAATTGATTGAGGAATGTGGACATTTAATCATCTCTACATCATGGTGAGTATTTCCCTGAGGTGTTGAAGGTTTGAGGTTTGAACAGATGACCACAGAGCCGTTACTGTAGATGTGGATTAATCTCAGCAGTTCACAGGACACTGGATTTGTCCAGCAGATTGCCCTGGGTCCAGGACGAGGTTTATTAGTTTTGCGAATTTTAAAGCTTTTTACATCACACTCTTAATCCTGCGCAGGGATTTGTACAAGAATAAAAATACTTCATCTGAGATTCCTCATAATACAACATCACACAGCGATGACCCAGATGTACTACTGAGTGTGTGTGTGTGTGTGTGTGTGTGTGTGTGTGTGAGAGTGAGCTTAGTTTGATGAGTTGAAGATTTCAAAGGTTGATACAAAGGACACAGATTTGGATAAGACTATCCAATTTAGGCAGCAACATGAATACTGTCCCTCTCTCTCTTTCTCTGTCTGTCTGTCTGTCTGTCTCTCTCTCCTTCCCCACCCTTTCTCTTTCTCTCTCTCTCTCCTTCACTCTCTCTCTCCACCCCCTCTTTCACTCTCTCTACCTTTTACCTCTCTCTCTCTAAAGATATATATATATACCTCTCTTACTTTCCCCTTCTCTCTTTCTCTTCCTCTCTCTCTCTCTCTCTCTCTCTCTCCCTCTCTCTCCCTCTCTCTCTCTCTCTCTCTCTCTCTCTGTCCTTCCCAACCCTCTCTCTATATCTCTCTACCTTATACCTCTCTCTCTCCTTCCCCACCCCCTCTCTCTACCATATACCTCTCTCTCTATCTCTCTCTGTCTCTCTCCTTCTTCACCCTCTACCTATCTCTCACTCTAACTTATACCTCTATACCAATAATAATTCAAACATGATCTTGTTTAGATCTTCAAACACACAAATATGTCCAGAAATAGCTTAATAAGCTGAGATTTGGTTCATTAGAATCTTATAATCAGTAATAATTCGACCGTGTGCCTCAGAAGTCAGACTCAATTAAAAATAAATAGAATTTTTTCAGTACTAATTGAACACACCGTTAGAAAACCAAATCGCTAGCTAGCTCCAAATTTTAGCCGAGTAAATATCTGTGCAGCGGAAATATTCAGGATCTTTTCCTAGAGTAGAACCCGCTGTATATATCTATTTGTCTACGTTGTCACGGAAACCAGATTAGCGCCTTCTAAGATCCGACTTCCTGAAAACTATCCCGAGTTTTGTTATTTTTGTTGGTTGATAGCGTTAGGTCCGCCTCTCACTCAGCCAGCGCAGCGTCTCTGCAGCTCATCATCAGCGTATTAGACCTGAGGAATAAACTGCACTGTGTGTGAAACGGCCCTTTATGACGTCTGATTTATCGTCTGCTTCACTGCTGCTGACGAGTCTGAGTATTGCTCTGAGAGACGAGCGCCAGCCGAGAATACCTCCCTCCCTTCCTCTCCCTCTCTCTTTCCCTCTCTCTCTCTTTCTCTCTCTCTCTCTCCTTTCCCTTTCTCTTATTTTCCTTCTCTTCCTTATTCATAGCTATTGTGCGAAAGCTGCGACTGATGAAAGTCATGGATCTTGAATGTGAGCTTGAGAGAGAGAGAGAGAGAGAGAGAGAGAGAGGGAGGGAGAGAGAGTGACTTAAGAAATTCGGCAACACTACTTCCAGACAAAAAGACAGACAGACAGATAGAGAGACAGACAGACAGACAGACAGACAGAAGCATACAGATAGAGAGCCAGGTAGAGAGAGAGAGAGAGAGAAAGAGAGAGAGAGAGAGATTTATAGAGAGAAGAAATTCTGCAACACTACTTAGAAGCATGCAGATAAATAGACAGACAGACAGACAGAGACAAAAAGACAGACAGAGACAGAAGGGGAGAGAGAGAGAGAGAGAGAGAGAGATACTGCGGTACTTTCAACAGTTTTTTCTTCTTTCTGATTTAGTCGAGGCTCTGACTTGTAAGACCTGCTTTCCGTCATAAATAGTCTGCTCTTAAACACACATGCACACACACACATGCACACACACACACACACACACACACAGAGTTATAAAGAGAATCATTTCAGAGTAGCGGGTGTCTGAGAGAGAAGAGATACAGAGAGAAGAAGGTATTATGTAAGCCTGCGCAGGTGAAGCGAGGGAAAGACAGGTGCAAGACGGATGAAGATGAAGTTCGGATCCGGAGGCTTGCAGAGGGAGAGGAGGAGGAGAGGAAGAGAGGAAGAGAGAAGGAAAGACTGTGTCAGGAGAGAAGATGTATCAGCGCTGTTGCTAAAGGAGGAAACAGCTGATTTGTCTACAAGCTCAGGGAAGTGAGAGAGAGAGAGAGAGAGAGAAAACGAGGAAGAAGAAGCTGATAAAGTTTGCAGTCTAGCAGTCAGAAGTTTTTTGTGAGTCTGCAGTGTGAAAACAGCTGCTTTATCATTAAAGCTCCTTTAGGAAATGATGTTTTGGCTTCAGCTTTGATCTTTCCTTTTTAATTAAATGATTCATCTATTAATGAATGCCAGCGCTCTGTTTTTGTTGTCTTTTCTTCTTCTTCTTCTTCTTCTTCTTCTTCTCCGCTTTCACGGTTTCATTCACATGCTTTAGAATTAACACACGAGCCTCATCATTAACAACAGCCAAAATTCGCAGCACCAAATAATGGGACTCTTGACACCCCGGGCCCCACCTACTGGTCCTGCCCCCAGTCCCGCCCACACTCATGCTGCTTGGCTTACCAGTCTAAACGCTGTATTTTAAGTGAACATTATTAATGAAAAATACAAGGCTGCTATATTTTCACTGTCAGTCGTGGCTTTTTTGTTTGAACAGAGTCGATATAGAGTCAGAGGGTCAAAAAAAAACTATAAACATAGTAGCAACAAATTAACATAATGTAATAAACATGAGGGCAGCACAGTGGCTTAGTGGTTAGCACTGTTGCCTCACAGCAAGAAGGTCCTGGGTTCAAATCCTGGGCCTTTCTGTGCATGTTCTCCCCCTGTGCCTGCGTGGGTTTTCTCTGGGTACTCCGGTTTCCTCCCACAGTCCAAAAACATGTACATTAGGTTGATTGGTGATTCTAAATTGCCCATAGGAGTGTGTGTGTGGTTGTCTGTCTATATGTGACCTATCCAGGATGTACCCCTGCCTTTTGCCCAATGTGTGCTGGGATAGGCTCCAGCAGACCACCGTGACCCTAATTAGGAATAAAGCGGGTATAGAAGATGCAATTTTTCCCTCTGTCTGTCTTTTTGTATCTCTGTCTCTCTTCCTATTTCTCTCTTTCTTTTTTTCTCTCTCTCTCTCTCTGTATCACTGTCTCTCTTTCTCTCACTCTCCCTGTCGCTCACTCTGTCTTTCTCTGTCTCTCTTTCTCTCACTTTCTTTTTCTCTTTGTCTCTCTCTCTCTCCCTGTCTCTGTCTCTCTCTCTCTCTCTCATGCCACAAGCTGAATTTGACCATCAACGACACTGACCCTGACATTGACCCTGACACTACAAGACTGAACCACTTTCACTTTTGATCTCTAACGCAGGATAACTAGGGACAGGGGGATCGCTAAGCACACAGCTTCCTGGCAAATATCTTTCCCCCTTTTTTTCCTCAGGAGGTAAATAGAGTCTTGTGACCCATGTCATTTTGTCATAATAATATTATGAATGATTACCTTTGTGAGCTTCCTGTTACTCAGATCCATTATTACTTCCCTTTCCACACCCCACTCACAATAAATAAAAAAGCGACTTCTTTCTACACGCCACGCTGCTGATACAGTTCAGCTTTCAAAGCTTTTAAACATTTACACCTAACACCAGCGTGAGTCTCGAGTCATAACTCGGTGTCATATAACTGCATTGCATTCTGAGACTTTGAGTCAGCAGCTAAATCTCCATAAGTTGTTTTAATACGATATTGAAAATGTTGAGTGAGAAAATAAGCTCTTGTTAAAAGAAATCTGACGGCGATCAGCAGACGACCGCTTATATTCTGACAGGAATAACGAAAGTGCAGGAGCAAGCAAAGAAAACTCAAAACACCTCACAAATATTTCAGTAATTCACGTGTTTCAGGGCAGAGTTCTGCTTTAGTGAGTGTGTGTTGTGTGTGTGTGTGTGTGTGTGTTTTCCACTGCTATTAAAGAACTTCCCCTTTCTCATGCACTTTCTAACGAGAACCTAACCTGCCTTTAACAACATAAGTTCCTCTATTCAAGAATAATCAGACGCTCTATAGCCATAAGGTCCATTGTGGAAAAGTTTTTCCATTTCCTTCATCTGATGTCGAGCGGCTAATTCGCTTTGATCACTGTTTTACGGCCTTCCTGAGCCCGGTTTGTTTAATTGAATAGGGTTTCATTAAGGCCATGGTAATCAGTGATAAATCAGCAGCCTGCTTGCTGAAAGGTAGCGTGGCACAGGAAGAGGCTCGCTGTCTAACCCAATAAGAGGAAGTGGAAGATGAGGCGGCGTGGAGATCCCGTGCGGTTCAAATAAATAAATAAATAAATGATGTCTGTGTTGTATTGTGCACTGGTTGTTTTTTAATCAAGTGTAATTACAGTATTTTTGGGGGGTTCGAACTGAATCGATGTATTTTATGAATCCTTACTGAATATCTCCAGTGTCACTGGATAAATCCAGACCTGCTAAGCGGGATTAGAGTCGGTCCGATCAGGGCGAGAGGGAGAGAATACGGCAGATGTCAACACGCTCCTCAGATCCACTGGATTTGCCTGACTGGCTTTTGGGCTCGGGCCAGCGCTTTGAAACGCCTCCTTTGTGTGTATTCTATAAAGCTTATACATCCCAGAGCCAGCATTTTACTCTGTGAATGGAATGCCATACGGATTTGTTACGTATCTATCCGCTAATCCCACACCAGCGAATAACACGAATGTCACATTAAACAGGCGATAATAGGACACTATATCCTCCAAACGGATTGTGTATATTATAACAAAGGCGATATCGTTATTAAAGCGAGAAGATGAAGATGAAGAAGAGGGATAATGCTGATATAAAGGAGGGAAAATAATAAACACCACTTGTTTGATTGAAAAGGGGTTTGAAGACCAAGTCATGTGATGATAACTGTGAGTTTTGTTTTGATGATGAAGAATGAGATCAGAGTATCGGCTTAAATGGGCTTTGTATAAACTAGTAAAATAACATCGTCCTTCATTGGTAATAAAAACACACTCACCAAAGGAGAAGAGAAGTGTGAAGTCTGCTCTTTACACTCACTTTAACTAGTTCTGGCTATCTGAAGTTAGCCAGCTTCTATAGATTAGCAGGATTGAGATTAAAGTTTTAATCAGATTTTAATTATTTTGCTGATAAGAATTTGCTTAAATCAAGCTAGGGTCAGATGTTGGTCATTAATAGCGGGTGCCAATATTTTTGAAACTAGATTTATTGTATTCAGGTAGTATTGTGTTAAAAAAAATGGAATGACAGCAATTAAAATATTTAATAATGTTTTTTTTTTAAAGTAAATAAATAATAATTAAATGCATAAATAAATAATACAACAAAAAACAAATGAATAATTAAATAAAATAAATGTAATAATAAATAAATAAAAATAACTACAAGAAAAATGTAAATGTAAATAAATGATAACATTAAATTAAATGCAATAATAATAAATAAACAAATAAGAGCTAATTTAACCTAGCTGAAGCTTTATAAGTTTTATGTTTTTTATTATTTTTTTTTTTTTTTATTTTTTAATTTCTTTTTCTTTTTACATTTTTTTAAATCATTAAAATAAAATATTAAATGGAGTTTATATTGCATTTTAAAAAAAATAAAATATATATTCGTGTGTGTGTGTGTGTGTGTGTAAGCCCCACCCTGTAGTTTGCAGTGTATTATGCAGGACATCAGTGACATGGCGTTAATGTGACTTTAACATCTCTATCAGTGAAGCCCTGACTGTAGTGGCAGTGACCCTGTGGGAGGCCCTCAGATAATTAAAATCACACATCTGCCCTTTTCCGCTGTGTAAACATCACGGCTCTTCTTCCTCCTCCTCCTCCTCCTCCTCCTCCTCCTCGTTACTGTGTCCCTGATTCCTCTTTACTCCAATAAAGAATTCCCCATCTGTCCACGGGGTCGAGTCATCAGATGAACCTCTATTAATGAATTTTATACAAGTGTGTGTGTGTGTGTACGCTAATGTCATAGTAAAAACTAAACAGTGTGTGTGTGTTAATGTAATAGTAAAAGCTAAACAGTGTGTGTGGGTGTGTGTGTGTGTGGGTGAGTGTGTGTGTGGGTGTTAATGTTATAGGGAATGATAAAATGTGTGTATGTGTGTTAATACCAAAGTGAAAGCTAAAAGGTGTGTCTGTGTGTGTGTGTGCTAATGTCCTAGTGAAAGCTAAAAGGTGTGTCTGTGTGCATATGTGGGTGTGTGTGTGCTAATGTTGTAGTGAAAACTAAACAGTGTGTGTGTGTGTGTGTGTATGCATGTTAACGTCATAGTGAAAACTAAACAGTGTGTGTGTGCGCGCACACCAAACAAAGGGTCATGTGTACATATGTATATATATATGTGTTCCAAGGAAACAAAATCAAACAGAAGGCTGTATGTCAGTGTGCGTGTGCGTGTGTGTGTGTGTGTGTGTGTGTATGTGTGTGTGTGTGTGTGTGTGTGTGTGTGTGTAAAGACCCAGGCATGTGTGTGACATGCTCTAATCAAATTTGAATTGCCCCGTCCCCAGATAATACTCTTAGATCAGGTCGGAGGATTAACTTGAGATTGTTTTGGTCTCTTCCTTCAATCTATTCTCACATCTAATGTGTTGCAGTCTGAAGGTCAGAGCTCAGTGTTGACTTTACACACAGTGTCTTATGCATTATTTATACAGAATTACACACGTTTATATGGCTTTATATAAACACAGTAAATATATACAGGGGTTAAAATGGGAGATTAAGAGATGGGGAAGTCTGACTATAGTGTTCCTCGGTCTGTACATGAAGAATATGAAGAATTAATTTGCATTCATTAAAAAAAAGAATTAGTTTTACACAAGAAATGTGACTGAAAATATCAACAAGCTTTGATTGCAGTAAAGGCGACTTAATATTGTGTTGAGATGAATTTACACATTTATCTGAATTACAAACGCAAATTTAACGCACTCACTCGTTACCTTTTATGCCGCCGTTTAGTAGACATTCTATTATTATCAGCTTTTTGTGTACGTTGCCTTTTATGGAGTTTTGTGGGTGTCACCAAACTAAATAAAAACAGCTATGTGAAAATGTGAGGTAATTGTGTTGTTCGATTTATCCTGTGCTAAATTTTCGCACACTTTACAAATTTAAAGATAAAAAGAAAAATAGCATTACAAGTGAACCGGCTTTGACTCGCAGAGCTAGTTAGCTAACGTTAACTAGATAAAATTAGCTCTATTCAGTATGGGAAGCAACTTTTTTTTTTCTTCTGGTCGCTGTTGGTGCGTATATTTTTATTCCTCAGCTCTGTTTATCTGTTTTATTTAAGCATGGTTTTAGATATTTGGGAGACAGATTTCAGAGAAGGTCTCCGCTACAAGTCGTTGGAGCGTGATGATGTAGGATGTAGAAGATGCTGACTTTGCTCAGACTGTTACAGGACTGTCAGGATGACTCACGACTCATGCTGTGACTTAATACTGAAATCTCATTGTTTAATACAAAAACACTGCATTCTGTAGATTTAACTAGGAGTGCAGAGATTTCAGGATTCAATGGTGTCGAGGTTTGAAGGACACGTCTATAACGATCAAAAATATATACAGTGGAATCTCGGCATATGAATGCTCTTCCTTATGAATTTTTGCCTTAAGAATTGCACCAGCATACGAAAGAACTGAACGCCGGCTAAGTTGCGCGTACATCCGGGAGCGTCAGTGGAAAGCCAAGCGAAGCTAGCTGAAGCGAGTTTCGGAATTTCACGAATTTCAACCCACGAAACCAATGAAGAGTCGACCCACGAAACCAATGTTGCCTTCAGCATGCATTCAAAAGCTAAGTGATTTTTCGGGTGTTTTTTTGTTGACAGATTGATGGCGTGGGTGGTCTGTTCTATTTTTAGCCCAAGCTTGGTGGCACGACTTCCTGTGAGGAGCCTTGACATGGAATGGTCAGTTCTTTGTAATCAGCCATACAGTTTACATACGCTTCGTATTGGTCATATCTTTTTTGGCCGTCTGGAACGGATTATCTGCATTTACATTATTTCTAATGGGAAAGTACGTTTTGCAATAAAAATTTTCACCTTAAGAATTCGCCTCCAGAACGAGGTTCATATACTGAGGTTCGACTGTACAGTGTACACACGTTTCTCTGTGAAGCTGTACGCTAGTTGATTATCACCGTCGTGTCATGATGCTGTTTACATTTCCATCAAAGTACTGAAGCTCAGCTCTCAGATGAACCGCTGATTATATTGTATATAGTTATTTAGCTGTCCATTACCATGTGTGGTCTTGATCCTCTATACTTTTCTCCGTCTAACTAGTACCATGGCAGCTGTATTTAGTTCAGTTGACGCTCACTGACTGGAAAAATACCTCATATCCTATATAAACTGTTTACTGGAGTCACAACAGCCTCCCAGGCAGAGCAAAATATTCTCCTTAGATTTATAAATATTTCCTCAGATCACTCCACTACCATAATCAGACCGATGTTTGTACGTTCTTTCTAAAGGTAGCTCAGTTCAGGTGCACGGTTTTATAAGACCGACATGCAGGGTGCCAATAATTTGGGAGCTGTCTGTAAAATGTATAATAAAAAAAGATTTATCCTGCATTTTAGTGCTATAAAACAGCTTCATGAGTCTTGTAAGGACTCGTAAGCGGTTCAGGATTGAGATGATGATAGTATAGAAAATATAGTGTAGAAATAATAAATAAAAGCAAATTTAAAGAAAAAAAATATATATACACACCCATTTACATACAAGAACTTTTTAAGGTGCTAAATGTTTAAAATCATATTTTTTTTTACAGTGTATTTTTATACACTGGGAAACATTAAAATAAAAAATATATAAAACCATCAATAAAGAAATGCATTTTTTATTTTACTTTTTTTTTTGCAGAAAAAAAACAGTAAAGATTAAAGAAACAAATAAAAACAGTAAGAAACTAATTCCAAAATAACAAAAAAAATACTTTTTTATGCAATGAAAAACTCCTAAAATATCCAATAAACATATTTACTTTAATTTAAGTGTTTTTTAAAGACAGAAATAAAGATTTCTATTCCTAGAATTAAAAATTTTATTATAATTATTATTTTTTACATGTTAAGTTCTTTTCATGCTGAAAAGTCAAAGTAAAAATTGAAGTTTAAATATGAAAACTTTAAATAACTTTCAGGGATAAAGTAAAAGGACAATTAAAAAAATATTTTAAAAATTTACATAATTTTTTTTTCTACCTTTTTTAGCTCTATATAATGTAAAACTCCTTAAGCTAAAGATGACAGGTTTCTTTTTTAATTAAATTAAAACTTTTTTTCAAGCTGAAACTCCTAAAGTATAGAGAATTGATTACATTTAAAAACTTAAATAACTTTAGAAGAAAAAGGAAAATGAAATAACCGTTTTGGAAACTAAATAAAGTTTCCTTGTTTTTCAAAGAAAAAAGAGTTAATTGTTTTCCATGGTGTATAGACTTGATATGAGTTGCTGTAATCCACATTGTATAGTCTATGCTATAGTATAGAAACACCTGACTTTATACATCGAATACACACTTTCCATGTGTCTAAATATGTGTTGCTGTATATCATCATCACAACAGCGTAGCCGTATCCAAACACGGTGTAGTTTTACAGTCAGCTATCTTATCATGCTAGTTTCTCATCGTCGTCTTCCTGTGCTGCCGGAGTGGATTAGAGAGGGCTCATTGATTTGAAGAAGTTTTTATTTACCTTGAATAAGCCTGTTAGAAATCTGTCTTTCCTTCACGCATTGAGAGCTGCATTTTTCAATCAGGCATTGCACAATTAAACCTGACGAGCGCAGACGCTACACCGGGGTTTATCCGAACACACGCTTCTCTGAGAGAGAGTAAGTAGGGTTGTTTGAGAGGACGAGAATGAAATTTCAGTAATGCAGGATGTGGCACCATTGAGAGCATGGATTATTGGATGGATTCTTGCTGAGGTTGACAGTAAGAGATTGATCATGGGGCAGTTGTGGCTCAAGTGGTGGCTCGGAAGATCGGAGTTCAAGCACCAGCACTGCCAATCTGCCACCATTGCCACTCAAGCAAGTACCCCGACTGCCCCACCCCCATCCCTGGCGTGCTACATCATGGCTGACCCTGTGCTTTGACCTCAACATGCAGTGTTGGGATATGCTACGAAAGAATTGTAATTTATATGTTACAGTCATAAAGGCAATCATCTTCTTCTTTCAATCATCATCATCTTCTTCGTACAATCGTCACTTATTCAGCTATTTTTTTCCTCTTTTTTTTTTGCCCAAAACACACCCTGCATGCTATTTGTGCTGTAAGAGAGCAGCCGATCCAGTCATCTGAGCTGCTTCGGTGAGGATCGAAAAGTTCACCAACCTCTGAGAAGTCCTGCAAGAAAGCCGAGTAACCTCTGATTAATGCTGAAGCTCAGTGCTGGAGGTTCTGAGTGATTGGTTTAAATCCCAGTTCTGAGAGTAAAGCAGTGCTGGGCTCTGGAGTGAGACCCTGAACCCTCACCTGCTCCACTGAATCTGAACTCGCCTTGGATCAAACGAATCATCTGCCAAAAAAACCCCAAACAAAAGCGAGTGAAAAAAGAGCATGTAGAAGAGTAAGGAGAATTAATGATGAGTGTAAACGGTGTTAAAAACTCCAAACCTGAGGAGAATTACTGCAATTATTAGCAACAACGACGATTACTACTACTAATAATCAGCATAATAATCATCACTAACATTCAGGAATAAAGTATATTTCATATTGAAGATTAAAATATAAACAAAATATATTAAATATAAACAATTTTATGAAGCTAAAGATTGTTGCATGATACAGGTATATATATATATATATATATATATATATATATATATATATATATATATATATATATAATTAATAAATATTTAATTAATAAATTAAATTAAATTTTAATTAATTTTAATTTTTGAAAAAATACGTTTTTGCTATTTAATTTGATTTTGTTTACAAACCTTGTAAGAAATCAGCATCATGTTTTACGTTAATTGTCAAGTTACTTGGTTAATAATCATCTGAAGTGATTTAGAAGGGATTTGTAACATACTGTATTTACTTTTAAAAAGTTTAGACTCTGTATGAAAAAATAACTTGCTTGGAGTAAAAAAAATGTTTTTTTTTTTTTTTTAAGCTATGCGTCCCTAAACTTTTGAATGGCAGCATATATATTGGACTTTTTCTTTAGGAACAGATACACCATCCGTTACATCCCCTTTTTTTTTCTCCTTAAATTTCTCATTTTCTCGACATTCCTCCGACTCAACCTGCAACCTGCTCTCTCTTTTTATTTCTTCTCATTTTGCTCTGTCATATTTATTTCACAGCTTCCCTCGCTTCTGCAATCTGCCACACGTCCTGCTTCGTACTCTGCCGCACTCATTGAGCCGTTCACAGTTTTATCAAAAAGCCAGGTTTCAGTTTGTGGATTTTTATTTTTTATTTTTCGTCTGTATTGGAAAAAAAAAAATCAAACAAAACACATGGGCTAATCTTGAACTGTACAGTGTGTTTCCTGACATTTTCAGAAGACGCACAGTGAGAGAATTGAGTGTGTGACTCCAAACATGAATTAATTATCACCCTTCGATGTGTGCGCGCAGCATGTGGTCCAGTGTGTGTGTGTGTGTGTGTGTGTGTGTGTGTGTGTGTGTGGGTTGGAGGGTTGGTAGTTGGGCTTTCCAGAAGCTTACTTGGCTTCAACATGACTGCACACTTACTCACACACACACACACACACACACACACACACACGTCTCTTCTCATTCTTTCCTCATTTTTTTGGGTGCTTTCTGGTTGCTAGACATCTTGGCAAGTCCCTCCATTACCCCAAGACAAGCCAATCATAACTTCTAGACACCAAAACACCCACCCACCCACACACACTATCGGAATGACCTTGTGGATTAACCAGCTGTAAGTCCTTTTCCTGGAAGGTTTTGCTGGCACCAGTTCTGACCTCTGAGCAAGCAAACTTAGTGTTCGAGTGAATAAATAAATAAATAAATGAATAATTCGATCAGATGGTTAGGGATATTTTTAGACTAGGATATCATGCTAGGAGAAAATTTCCAAACCATAACAGCCCTAGTGTGTGTGTGTGTGTGTGTGTCAATTTGAGTGTGCAGTTTGATGGAGCAGGGTGGCGTGAGATTCTGGATTTAATTAACCAGCGGGCAAAGACAAATAGGAGCTAAACACAGCTGCCTGATGGGGAGATAATGAACAAACTGGGTTGTTTTGGTCAGAACTGCAGTCTCTCAAGACACAAGAGAATCTCATGGTCATTAATGCTCTCTTTCTCTCTCTCTCTCTCTCTCTCTCTCTCTCTCTATCTCTACTTCATCGCACCGTTTCCTATTTCCTTGCCCTTGTATCCGTGTTTCCGTAATATTTATGACTGGCATTATAAAGTACCTGCCCACCACTCAAATTACCCTCGCTAGCATATCACCTGCCACTAGCTCCTAAACACAACACAGCCCTCGTAAGATTGACTCAGCATCTGAATACCTCCAGCGCTGACCCTTTTGTTATTCACACCAGCCTCTTGTTCTCACTCAGTGAGCGACTGCTTTCTGTTTCAATGGCTAATCATAACTGTAGTGTCTGCCCTCCAGTCGCCTAACGTCTAAATGCATGCTACAGTGTCGGAGCTGTGATTTTCTTATCTGCTGTGCACCCAGCACTTAAGTGCCAGTCTAGCGTTTGACTGCTGGCTTGCTTAACAGCTGCTATTTGTACATGTGTCTTTTCTGTCTCTCAATTTTTTTTTTCTCTCAAGCACCATTCAGGTATTGGAGATATTTCAGGGTTTTTTCTTTCTTCAGTACATTGTGTGACTTTTAATGTGATAATAGTTCAGGGCCAGTGGTGTAATGGCACATATTTGCATTCTCAGGTGGAAACATGACAAAGAATCTGTACTTAAAGTAAAGGTGCTTTAGAACATATTCTTAATTAATGAACTAATTTCATCACGCCAAATTCTCACTACACATTCAGTCCTGATGCATGACAAAACCTACCTCACTAGCTAATTCAACTTAACTAGCTAACTTAACAAGATAATTTACAACATTTAACAAGCTAGCTAATTTTTGAAACTGTTATACAGAAAATATGGAAACTAGATAACTAGCTAAATTTCAGTAACACTAATTTAACCAGCTAATTCAGCTTAACAAGCTCCTTTACCAAACATAACTAGTGAGTAAATTTTTAGAAATTAGATTTTTTTTGTGTACAAAACAAACGGTAACTAGCTAGCTACTTTCAAAAGCTAAATTACGAACGAAAAAGAAAAGTTAACTAAAAATATTACTTTAGGTTTAATAGTTCGTTTAAAGGCTGATGTTTCATCTTAAACGAGATTTGAACGAGATTTGCTAATGTTAACTACGTAGTGTTAGAAGGAAAAAAGAAAACAACGAAAAAACGAAAGCTTTTTGAGAGTAGTTATGAATACTTTGAAGATCAAAATGAAATTTTAAGGGTAAAGTATGTTGTTTGTCTAACTATCTAAACTAATCTACAAAGCATACAGCAGCTAGCTAACTTTTTATTGAACTAGCAAAAGAATTACAATTACAAAAGTATACTACTTCAGCTTTAATAATGAATTTTAAAGGCTGATGTTTTATATTATTCCCACAAATCAGACCCCTCAACTCTGTATCAACAGCAAGAGAACAGAAAAATAATACTTTTAGAGATTTGTAATGAATACTTCGAAGATCAAATAGTATGTTTTTAGTACATTAGGAGCAAATAGTATGTTTCTTCATATACTGTACATATGTTCATATGAGAATGTTCCTATTCCAGACTCTATACTATCGGGAAAGCATAAATAAATTGCTTAAATGAGAACAGGAAATGTTTTTCCTCTCACTTTCACCCCCCTTCATTCTTGTTTTCCCCCTAATTGGCCCAGCGGTTTACCTCTGCTCATAAACATTGCATATCTTTCTCCGCCTCTTCTCTTAGCAAAATCAGTGGGTGAGCTGCGGCATTAGGAGGAACGACAGAAAACCACCAAGGCATGCAAATCGGTTGCAGAGGGGAAAATCAATTAGAGGTCCAGAGCCCAGGCTGTGAGGTGGGGCACATGTGGAGAACCAGTGCCCGTCTGTAGTGATAACTCCTGGGGCAATTGCATTATCTCCATTGATGCTGGCATTTATTCATGGCACCAGTGTGTGTATCTCCCTGAGTGCCCTTGTTACTACCCCCACTTAATTATTCCTGCAATTTGGAAATTGTCCTGTGGCTTTGGACAGTCTGAGGTTAGCTCTCCTTTGTCCTCTCTCTCTCCTGACACTTTTCTTCTTGTAGAGAATATTGTGTTTCCAGCAGCTTTGAAAGTATTCCTAGCCTGAGACGCCTGTTGAGACTGCTTGTTGAGTTTTGTACAGGACCCCCTTTTGGCCACAACCTTCATGTTTATGACGAATACATGGATGTGTATATTAGCTCTGGTTGGTTATCTGAGAAGGAGACTCAATTGCTTTAATTTAGGGGTTCTTGGCCAGACTAAACGTACCAGACTTGCAAGTCTAACACTGTGCCTCAACCAATTACTGACACCTGCTCCTCATGATCAATAGTCAACGACTGTTTAATTAGCCTGGACAAGCAGATAGTTACAATGTCCTGTAGTTGTTTGGTTTAGACCAGGGATGTACAATCTTATCCACAGGTTTTCATTCCAACCAAGCAGAAGCCACACCTGAGTCTATTGAAAGCCAAGATCAACTGATTAAACAGGTGGAATCAGGTATGGCTCCTGCTTGATTGGTATGAAAACCTGCACCCACACTGGCCCTTTGTGGATAAGATCCCTAGACAGTTTAGACAGTTTCTGTCTTGTTTTTCCAGCTAGATGTAACCTTTCTAAGCCTGTTCATATCAAGGCCTTAAAAGGTCCAGATTGAAACTCATGTTAGTTTCCATCCTGTCTTGTTTGTTTGTGTTTAACGTGTCTTGTGATTAAACCCATGTGTCTTATAAGCTGATTTTGTTTCTGTCTCTTTCTACAGGTCCATAATGTCCTCAGACTCAAGACAAGGCTAAACATCATTCTGCTGCAAATAGTTGACTTGAGACCTTCTTCTGCACCATACTGTCAGGACAATGGCTTCCCACCACAGAAAATTGAACTGTTTATTGGTTTCTTGCTGCTTCTTTGTTTCTTTGCTTCCCCTCTCCACCTCAAGGCCACAGCAGCCTTCCATTGCATCCAAAGTGGACAAGGACTACAGAACGTTCCATGCTGAGAACCCAGAATGGACCTTTAACCACTTGGCAGTGGATTACAGATATGGGAACGTGTACCTTGGTGTAGTGAACCGCATCTATAAGCTCTCACAAGAGCTGGACGTAATGGTGTCGCACCAAACTGGCCCGGAGGAGGACAACCGCAATTGCTACCCACCACGAATTGTGCAGCCCTGCAGCGAGCCACTGACCCTCACCAACAATGTCAATAAAATGCTACTAATTGACTATAGAGCAAATCGGCTGCTAGCTTGCGGGAGCCTCTACCAGGGTATCTGCAAGCTGCTTCGCCTGGATGATCTCTTCAAACTTGGAGAGCCCTTTCACAAGAAGGAGCATTACCTCTCAGGTGTCAATGAGAGCGACTCCGTTTTTGGCGTCATTGTGTCTTATGGTAACACCTCACCTGACAAGCTGTTTGTGGCCACAGCAGTGGACGGGAGGCCTGAGTACTTCCCGACCATCTCGAGTCGCAAACTGGCTCGCAATTCAGAGGAGGATGGCATGTTTGCCTACGTCTTCCATGATGAGTTTGTGGCCTCCATGATCAAGATCCCATCAGACACCTTTACTGTGGTGCCCGATTTTGACATCTATTACGTCTACGGTTTTGCCAGCGGCAACTTCGTCTACTTCCTGACACTTCAGCCGGAGATGGGTGGCGGTCCGGCTGCGGGTTCGTCCTCGGCCAACCGGGAACAGGTGTTCACTTCCAAACTGGTGCGACTTTGCAAGGATGACACTGCATTCAACTCGTACGTAGAGGTTCCCCTCGGTTGTGTCAAGGGTGGTGTGGAGTATCGCCTTCTCCAGGCTGCCTACTTGTCTAAGGCAGGTGCCATCCTGGCTCGCTCGCTGGGTGTGGGACCGGACGATGATATCCTTTACGCCGTGTTCTCCAAAGGCCAGAAGAGGCGACCAAAGGAATCGTCTCAAGAGTCAGCCTTGTGTGTGTTTGCCCTGAAGGAGATCAATGAGAGAATTAAGGACAGGCTACAGTCCTGTTACAAAGGAGAGGGCACGCTGGATCTGGCCTGGCTCAAAGTGAAGGATATTCCCTGCAGCAGTGCGGTAAGCCAATACAGTATCATTTACCAGCCTTATCTCTGGCAACACACACACACACACATTGCTTATAAATACTTACTGAGGCACCCACCTTGGACACTGCTTGGCTGATGGTTACAATCCATAGACCTTTTTTCTGATAAATGCTTCAGTCCAGAATATTAAAGTAACTAACAGGTCGATTATGCTGACTTTTCCACTTAGCGTCTCAGTCGACGTGCAACTGTCCACACGCAGGATTTGATTACAGGGAACCTGATATGTGTTCAATTGTTTGACAGCTGCTAATATTTACAATTATTACAGTATTTCACAGAGCCTGGGATCTTTCTGTAGACTTAAGTGTTTTTCTCGGATTCAGATGTACAGAATTTAATAAATCTTTTTGATTAGATTTTTTTTCTTCGTGTCTCGCTCTAGAAAATAAGGTTAAACTCTGTGCCAGTCGTTTAAAAAAAAGGTGCTTATTTGAGGATGCAATTTTTCCATTAGCCCATTTGATAGACGCCAAACAACCTGAAATGCAAAATTGGCCTCCTCTGAGAGTCAATCTATTATTGTAATGGCATTTCATTGAACGCCGGCCACGGCTAGAATTAATCTTTCCACTTTCTACTGATGTTATGAATCGCTCATTATCGCGTGAACAGCTCAGGCCAGGTTTAACGCTTGCCGTCTGCCTGTTTGTCTCTCATCCCTTTGGGGTTGTGGAGGGATGGGAAAGGGGGGCGGCGAGGCAGCTAGAGGAGCAATGAAGGGGTTGATTCATTTAACCAAACAGCAGTGCAATGATGGCGATGGGATCTGCAATAATTCGGCTAGTGTAAAGATTGTTGTGGAAAGTGTACCATCAAACCTTATGTGCTTGTGTACATCGATGACACTCACACACACACACACACAGATAAACGTGTTCATAGCGCATATGCACCCGGATAAATCAGAGACATGGTGCTAGAGAGCTGTCTGGGAAAAGTGTGGGATGTGGGGCTGAGAGAGAGAGAGTGAGATACACACACACACACACACACACACACACACACACACGGATCTAAACGCGCACTTACACACCAGATAAATCAGAGACAGGGTGCTATAGAGCACCGTCTCGGAAAAGTGTGGGCCTCAAGACCGAGACGAGACGAGACGGCGGTGTGTGTAGAAATGGTGCACACGCTGCAGTACAGCCACTGCAGCATAAATTAGAAAGCAGGCGTCACTGAGGGGCGGGAGATAAATGGCTTGCTTCTCCGCCTGCTGTAACTATGGCTACCAGCTTTCCCGCTCAAGGCCCTGGCAGACGTGTTTGATTGGGGTGGGAAGAAGGCGACCCAAAACAAATTAGATCCGAGGGCCGCGCTAGAGCAACGGATCACATAATGATCTCATTTCGAGAGGAATATCAGAAGCTTGAGGCACAAACACCAAGCAAAACACATGATTTAACATCGAATGCCATCTTGTAACTCTGCCCTCGGCCCTCTTTGCCCTTTTTGTATTAATATTACATAATACCACCGCTTCTAATTCAGTCTGTGATAAGATGATTGTGTAGTTCTGATCCTGTAATATGGTATTAATTCACTATTAAACTGATTAGCATGCAAACTAGCTTTACCCAATTAGCTTTTCTATGTAAATAGAGTGATGCGGCACTGCTGCAATCCTTTCTTTCAACTGATCTTCCAACTTTCACGCTGATTCCACAGATCTCATACCTCATACATACTGTAGCTGCTTTGCATTCTTGCAGTTTTTACTATTATTGTAGGTTTTAGTGACGTCTTCATGACTTCTGCTTTGGAGATTTCATTCACTTTACATTGCGTGAGAAACAGTGAGTAAGTAAAGAAGCTGTTGCTCTTTTATTATAAGAGCTAACAAAATAAGAAACCTGGTCCTTATGAGATCGCGGAAACTTTTAGCACAAAGTTGGAATTGTGTTAGCAATAACACTTCTCTCGAGGATGATGCTGAAATAAGATAATAAGAAATATAGCTCCAACAACGTGAGGAATATTTCTTAATATGGACAAAAATGGAGTTTGCTCACGTTTTGTTGTGTCCATGTTGATGATTGAGTGTCTTCATGTTCCACTCCACAGTGGTGGTTAATATGAAGCTCATATGAAAGTAGACACTCAGTACTTTAAGAAATTTATAGTGCCAAAAGTTTTGGGACACCCCTCCAAATCATTGAATTCAGGGGTTGGACTCAGCCCCTTAGTTCCCGTGAAAGAAACTCTCAATGCTTCAGCTTCATACCAAGACATTTTGGACAATTTCATGCTCCCAACTTTGTGGGAACAGTTTGGGGATGACCCCTACCTGTTCCAACATGACTGTACACCAGTGCACAAAGCAAGGTCCATAAAGACATGGATGAGTGAGTTTGGTGTGGAGGAACTTGACTGTCCTGACCTCAACCTGATAGAACACCTTTGGGATGAATTAGAGCAGAGACTGTGAACCAGGCCTTCTTGTCTCGAGGAATGGTTTAAAATTCCCATAAACACACTCCTAAACCTTGTAGAAAGCCTTCCCAAGAGTTGGAGCTGTTACAACTGCAAAACAAACTTCATATTATATTTATGTGCATGTAAAGGCAGATGTCCCAAAGCCTTTGGCAATATAGTGTATATTTATAGAAAAGATCCAGGTTAGTTTTCTCCACACAGACATGTTTGTATGTTCAAAGTAAATGTTGATATCAAACCCATTTCTGCTCTCTGAGATGCTCCAAATGATTGTTCTTCTAAAATGCAGCTAAAGTTTATCTTCAACCACTAAAATTCCATGTAAGGTTATCCATGAGAGGGAAAAACACATCTAAAACACACTGAAAGCCAACAGACTCATTTTATATCAGATTCACAGCCAGAAAATCATTCATTTGTTTATGCTGAACAAAAATGTCTTATAAGTCCATTTGGAATGCTGGTGTATTGGTGAAAAGGGTTAAGGATCAGACTAGTGCTCCTCGTACTAGCACTTAATAACTAATTAAGAAAGGTGAAGATGTTTATCATGTAGTCAATTAGAGTATTCCGTTACAGCCTTGTCTAACCTATCCATGCTGAGCTCTTTTCTTATTTACAAGCACACACACACACACTCGCACATACACGCTCATCCCGCTGATTTCTCAGATGCACAGTGCCGCTAAACAAAACCGTTCGTTTTCATGATTAGCGGATTCTGCACAGGGAACGTGTTGCATGACAATATAAAAAGCAAGAAGTGACACGAACGGGAGAACGGCGAGTGATCCTGCGATCCGCGGGTTTCACTGCGATCACACGGATATGATTTTACACCATGCAGCTCCTGTTAGTCTCGGATGAGCCGCCGGCCTAAATAATGCATGAAGGAATGAAACGAACGAATGGCACTGGAGTATTGCTGAGGATTTACTTCTTTTCGTTTTAAGCTATCGTTTATGGGTAGGGTTGCTCTGACAGGAAGGGTGTCCAGGAGGAAAGGAGTAGAAGTAGGACGGTTGAAAGAGAATGGATGAGGCTGATGATGATGATGATGATGATTTGGTTGCTGGTTTTGGATTCTGCTGTATGCGAGTCTAATTGGATTAGCATGGGGTCACGGCGAGAGCGAGCTGGAGAAAGGGGAAAATAATTTCTCACACTGCTTGGACAGTTACAAAGCTGCCTCGGGATAGACGAGCTGTACAACTTGTTAACATACCACATGGCTGATTAATTTTCTAATGTATTACAGTTGCTATGGTAACAGCTACAAACTCGGAAATGTACAAGACAATGGTGATTAATGTCCTAACATGTTATAGTTGCTATGGTAACAGCTACAATCCTGTAAATGTACAAGACAGCGGTGATTAGTTTTCTGATATGTTACAGTTGCTATGCTAACAGCTAAAAACCTGTAAATGTACAACGGGGGTTAGTTTTCTGACATGTTACGGTTGCTATAGTAACAGCTACAAACCTGGAAATGCAAAAGCTTCCAGCGATTACTTTTCTGACAAGTTCCAGTTGCTATGGTAACAGCTAAAATCCTGTACATCCACAAGACAGCAGTGTTTAATTTCCAAATATGTTACCATTGCTATGGTAACAGCTACAGACCTGTGAATCTACAAGATGGCAGTGATTAGTTTTCTGACATGCTACAGTTGCCATGGTAACAGCGAAAAACCTGTACATTCACAAGACGGTGGTGATAAATTTCCTCATATGTTACCGTTGCTATGGTAACGGCTACAATCCTGGAAACCTACAGGACAGTGGTGATTTATGTTGTAGTTGCTGTGGTAACAGCTACAAACCTGTTCTTTCACAAGACAGTGGTGATGAATTTCCTGTTATGTCATCGTTGCTATGGTAATGGATACAAACCTGTAAACGTACAGGACATGTACGTTAATGTTAATGTTAATGTTAATGTTGCTATGGTAACAGCTACAAACCCGGAAATGCAAAAGATGCCAGTGATTCAGTTCTTAATATGTTACAGTTGCTATGGTAACAGCTAAACACCTGTAAATGTACAACATGTCGGTGATTGGTTTTTCTGACATGTTACAGTTGCTATGGTAACAGCTACAAACCTGTCAATGTACAAGAAGGCTGTGATAAATTTCCTAATAGAAAACAGAGGCAAATATTTATAGCTGCTATAATGTTCTAACAGGAAGTAGTTCCTGTGACAGTAATTCTGCTTGAATTGATGATTTTTCCAGAAGTGCTTGAATCCTGTAGGGATAATATTGTTTTACAGATGCCGCGCTACCGAGTAATCTGTTACCATAGCAACAAATGTGCCGTGATTGTGTATGATTAGCATTATGGATGTTATGTAACACACGAGAAGACGTAAAAGCTTAGAAATCTGAATCGAGGAAGACAGCGGACGAGGAGATGAAGGTGTAATTACGCCACTTGTACTCGCCGCTGTAGCTGCATGCTGATGAATATTTATGACCAAAAAATAAAAAAATCTCTCAGCAAAGACAAAATAACCCGGGCTCATCCTGCTCACTCACCTCGGCTACACTCCGCCTCCGGGATCGTTTATCTCGTTTAGCCGCTCGGTAACGAGCACATCTGCAGGCCAGGTTAGAGGAATAAACATCGTTTACTGGATTCTGCATAAAAGCAAACGTTGCTTAAGGAAGCTGGAATTATTTATGATCTTATTTATAGCCATTATTATTAGTTTATGAATAAATGCATCACAGTGTGCAGTGATACAACAGCGATGATGATGATGATGAGCATTTAGGATGAGTGTGGGGAAATCATTATCCCTCCCTCCCTCCCTCCCTCCCTCCCTCTCTCTCTCTCTCTCTCTCTCTCTCTCTCTCTCTCTCTCTCACTGTGTGTCTTTCAGTTCACGTCTCCCCCCCTTTGCTTCATCTTATTCTCTATCTATCTATCTATCTATCTATCTATCTATCTATCTATCTATCTATCTATCTATCTATCTCTCTCTCTCTCTCTCTCTCTCTCTCTCTCTCTCTCCCTCTGTGTGACTTTCACTGGCTTACAATTCACATCTTCTCACTGCTTGTCTCTGTCTGTCTTTCCCTCTCTTTTCCTTCGCTTCTCTCTCTCTCCCCATTGCTTCATCTAACTCTGACCCTTTCTCTTTATCTTACTCTCCCTCTTTCCCTATCTCTCTCTCACATCATCTTGCTGTCTGTCCCTGTCTGTTTTTCTCTTCCATCACTTCTTTTTCTCTCTGTCTGTCTCAACCTTCTGTACCTTACACTCCTCCTTTCCCTGTCTATCTCTCTCTATACCTCTCCCTCCTCATCTCTCTGTCTTTCCCTGTCTGCCTTCTCCCTGTTGCTTCATCTTACTGTCGTACCCCCCACCCTTCTCTCTCTCTCTCTCTCTCTCTCTCTCTCTCTCTTTCAGTCTGTCACACAGTCTTTCTCTGTCTGTCTTTCTCTCTTTTCTCTCTCTCTGACTGTCTCACTTCATCTATCTATCTATCTATCTATCTATCTATCTATCTATCTATCTATCTATCTATCTATCTATCTATCTATCTATCTATCTATCCATCCATCACACCATCTCTCTGTGTGTCTCACTGTCTATTTCTTTCTCTCTCTCTCCCTCCCTCTTTCCCTGTCTATCTCTCTCTTTTCCTCCTCATCTCTCTGTCTGTCTTTCTCTCCTTACTTTCTCCTTGTTCCCTCTCTCTCTCTCTCATTTTCTATTCTGTTTTTCTGTCTATCTCAGTCTCTCTCTCTCTCTCTCTCTCTTTTCATCTCTTTAATCATGATGTGTTTCTCCACCAATTAAAGTGCAGTGCAACGACCCTGCTGCTCTTTAGGGCAGCCATGCTTTACAGACGTGTATGATTATAAACACACACACACACACACAGACACACACACAGAGGAATAAACAGCGTAACTAATGTGTACACACATTAAAAAACAGTATTTAGCTGACTACCTCGGTTCATTTTTTTCCTCTGTCAGACTGCAGTTCTTTCTCTCCGTCACACACACTCACTCACACACTCGGTTTACACCTCGGTCACTGCACAGGACGCTGCTTCAGCTCAGCTGATAATTACACTCCATAAATCAACATTCTCTTTGTGCCTTAGAATGGACCGAGCACTTCATTATGTCACGTCCGGCTAGTTTTAGATCATACAGAGGAATTGTATTTAAACAGCAGTGTAGAAGTGCATTCACAGCTGATCTGCATTGACCGACGCCTCCAAAACTGCTTGTCGAGGAAATCAGCGTGATGTCACTTCCGGGTCGGCCTACAGACCTCCATCGTCCCTGCAGCACTGTAGAGACACACACTAATGCATTGTTCAGTTCAAGTCCAGTTTGTTTTTTTTCTCCCATATCGTAGCTCAAACACATGGAGGGAAAAAATGATGCAATTCCAAGTTCCCACTTCCCACTTCCATGTTAAGTCAAATACAATTAGTGTTTTGTTGTCATTTATTATAAAGATTTGTTATGGAGATGGCTTTCTTTTTTTACGTCACAAATAAGATTTCTCTCTTTCCCTTCACTTCTCCTTCTCTCTGTCTCTCTTCTCCCATTGCTTCATCTATCTGTCTGTCTGCCTATCTGTCTATCTGTCTTTCAATTTATTTCTGTCTTTCTCCCTCTTTCTGTCAGAATGTCTCTCTCTCTGTCTCTCTCTCTCTCTCTCTCTTTGTCTTTGTCTGTCTCTTTCTCTCTATTTCTGTTTTTTTTCTCACTCTGTATCAGTCTCTCTCTCTCTGTCTCCCTCCCTCCCTTCTTTCAATTTCTCTTAGTTTGTCTGTCTGTCCATCTCTCTCTCTCACTCTGTCTCTCTCTCTCTCTCTCTCACTCTGTCTGTCTTTCTGTCTGTCTTTCTTTCTCTCTCTCTCTCTCTCTCGCTCTCTCTCTCTCTCTCTCGCTCTCTCTCTGCCTTTCTCTCTTCTATTCTCTCTATTTCTGTCATTTTATCTCTCTGTCCTTCTCACTCCCTTCTTCTCTCTCTCTTAGTGTGTCTGCCTCTCTCCCTCTCTCCATCTCTTTAACGACTGCGTTTTACAAAATCATTGGAAAATAGAAACAAATAAGTGATTCAAACCAGACGGCGTAATCCGTCTATAAAACCGCAGTAACTCCTCACCAATTATCCGATCTAGAACCCAGGAATTTCCAGGAATTTCCTGAACAGCACATTCGGCCTTCGTGAACGATTTACGAATAAATCCATTCGCATCGAGTTTGATAAACGAGGTCCATTGTTTGTGAAGTGGGACGTGAAGTGGGAGTGTTTAGTGTCTTGTCATATGTCTGTATGTTTATCAACAGCCTTCATTTCCATAACTAGTTAATTACATGCTGCTGATTAAGAGAGTCCTGACGGTTTCGGTTGTGACGTTTCGAGCGACGTTCCCCGTAAACGGGTTTGACGTGGCGAGGCGTTGCTTCTGAGCTGACTCGAGTGAACAACGCAGCTCAACACCAATAGACTGGATGGATTCATAGATCATACTGAGGGGACATTTGACCTATTAAAATAAAGCACTTGCTGCTGCCTGTGTTCCTTGTGTCAGCAGAAAAAGTGCGAGAGAGAGCGAGGGAGAGAGAGATAAGGAAAAGAAGAGTGAGTGAGGTAGAAATCAGGCAAATGCAGCATTGCACTTGTTTCCTCTCTCTTCTATTTCTGTGTTGAAGCACTGCAGTTGCCTTTAAAAAAAATCCTTTACACTCACACTCCGGTTTATTTCCCTGTGAGTCCCTGCACTGTGTGTATAGTGTAGTGTAGAAATAGTGTGTATAAAAAGCAGCCTAGATTACATCATGAAAAGATATTAAAAAAGAAAAATACAGGCAGATCATGTAACATTTCTGGATTATTATTATTTTTATTATTTTTAAACTTTAATCCAGTCCTTGTCCCTCATCCTCAGAAAACTCTGTTTCAGGTTAACAGAATGATTTCTGACAGAACCTCGGCATATGAATGCCCTCCTTTACCAATTTTCGCCTTAAGAATTGAAATTTTGCAAGAAATTTGCATCAGAATACAAAGACTTTCTGGAATAAAACTTGTTTGCGTCGGTGGAAGCTGTTTGGAAAGAGTCAACCCACGATACCAGTGTTGCATTCAAAAGCGAGGTGATGTTTCGGGTGTTTTTTTGTTGACAGATTGGTGGCGGTCTGTTCTATTTTTAGCCCAAGCTTGGTGGCACGACTTCCTGTGAGGAGCCTTGACATGGAATGCTTGGCCTGGGTCAGTTCCTTGTAAGCAGCTGTACAGTTTACATACGCTTCGTATTGGTCATATTGGTCATATTTTTGGCCGGCTGGAACGAATTATCTGCTTTTTACATTATTTCCTTTGAGAAAATTCGATCACATCACACGGGCTTTCTCAGTAGGGATAAATACAAATAAATTTAAATATAAGTCTATTATTAATCTTTAACTTTTTGTTCTATATTTCTTATGTTCTGTAAAGCTGCTTTGAGACAATGTCCGTTCTTTTAACGTTTTTTTGTGTAACGCTATCCTGTAAAGAGAAAACAGACATCTGCGATCGCCATGGAGACGACTCTTGACAAGGATGAAAATTTCTCCTTAGAGGAATTTCAATAAAATGTCATTTTGATGGGGAATTTTGTTCCACGTGGCCGAGCAACAGCTGATCCTGTATCAGCGCAAACAGATAAATAATTCATAAATCCAAGTCCACGGCTTTAGTCTCGACACGACAAAAGAATTAAAACAATTTACGACGTGTGACACGGATTGACTTTTGCTCCTGAAGCTCCGCCCACTTCCACCTCTGGTTTTTTTGTGTGTGTGTCAGATTTATCGAGCTCATTACTTATGTGGCTGTGTGTAATTACGGAGGCAAAGGTCATAAATCATCGTGAAAATCATTGTGTGCTTATCGTCAGTCAGTCAACAGTCACTTTACACGTCTGGGTGAAAAGCTAATGTGCTCCTCTGGGTATTGTGCCTTCTCCCTGTTGGCTTTCATTTTCAGACATCTTTATTTCCCTTGTTCTCTGCAAACATCAAAGCGTAATTAGCTCTAATTTGATTGTGTGTGCATTCACGCCACATACAGTAAACACCAGCGACCCGGAGCCTCGTTACGCCTCTGACGAGCAGGTTCAATCATCGTACACGAGAAGCCTGATGACTCGGGTGATTATGATACTGATGCATGCAGAGGGGAAAATAAACAAGTATTGTAGAAAAAAACAAGAGACAGATAAAGTAAAAGAGAGAGAAAAATACAAGTGGAGAGAGAGAGAGAGAGAGAGAGCGAGAGAGAGAGAGATGGGCGGACAATGTAAGAGAGAGAGAGAGACAGGCAGGCAGAGAGAGAGCAAAAAGAGAGACAAAGTGAGAGAGAGACAGAGAGAGTGAGAATGACGGAGATAGACAGGGGAAGAGCAAGAGGAAGACAGAGAGAGAGATAGTACAAGAAAACAGAAAAGCAAGAGAGAGAAAAACAGACAGGCGTACAAAGTGAAAGAGAGATAGACAGAGTAAGAGAAAGAGGAAGACAGAGAGAGAGATATTAGAAGAAAGACAGACAGACAGAGAGATTACAAGAAAGGAAGATGGACAGAGAGAGAGAGAGAGAGAGAGAGTGAGAAAGACAGTGAGAGATTACACGAGAGACAGAGGGAGACAGATGTAGAAAGACAGAGAAAGAGAGAGAGAAAGAGAGAGAGAGAGGAAGACCAACAGAAATCATATCAAAGCCCACGTGATGATGCTAGAGGGAGTCTTAGCCTCTTGTCCTCCTGCAGCAGTAAGAGGAGCTTGATGATGCTCTACAGCTGGATCACTGAACTCATCTCCATACACTTTAATCTCCTCCCTGTCCATTCTGTAGAATTTCTCACCCCCTGACGATGCTGCTCTGTAAAGGCCAGTGTCATATCCAGCAATGCTAATTCAGACTCGACACAACATGTGCTACGAGGAGATAGACGTCTTCCCCAAGAAGAGCTTCTCTTTTCTTCCTCGAGGAGCTCACAGGGAAATGTCATGAGGCAGGCTGCGACTCATGACTCATCCCTCCGTCCTCTTCAGGCTCTCGGGTGTGCGTTAGTCCTCGTTCTGTTTCATCCCGGGGCTTCAGAAGTCCTGCCTTTGGGGCTCGACTGGAGATAGCTCTTTTGCTTGAAGGCAGCAGGGCAGGAGATGGCAGAAAGGGACGAAACGACACAGACGGAAAGGAACTGGTGGGAATTTTAATGTTCTGTAACACCTTTGACACAGTGTGTGGTAAGAGCTTGGAGTGAGATTGACAGGAAGAGTAACAACTAGAGGTGGCTGATGTGGGCAAAATGTCGTAGCATGATTCTCAAAGGCAGCATTTATATGAGACACAACATGTATCAAGAGATACAGGTCTGTGAGTTTCCCAGAAATACTATCAGTACATTTGCACTGCTAAAATAAAAATAATAAAAAAATTAATGAGTGAATGAATGAATGAATGAATAAATAAATAAAAATAGCTGATTCACCATTTAATGTCTGAAAAGTTAAATAAATAAATGAATGAATAAATGAATGAATGAATTATTGGATAAATAAATGAATTAATTCATTACATAAATAAATGAGTGAGTGAGTGAATGAATGAATGAATAAATAAATAAATAAATAAATAAAATAGCTGATTCACTATTTAATGTCTGAAAGGTTAAATAAATACATAAATGAATTCTCCATTAAGAATAAAATTAAATATATCTAATAAAAATAAGTAAAAATAAAAACAAATATAATATGTTTATACAATTAAACACATATTTAAATACTGAAAATGAGGCAATATGGTGAACCTGTGTAAAAGGAAACGTAACCAGAAAAAGTGGTTTTGTGGGAACAATTTTCCAGCAGTAAAGTACTTTTGAGCTAAACGATGTGCTGTTTAATGTCCGCAAAAGATAATTAAACAAACAAACAAATACATAAATAAATATAACTATAAACATTAAAAACAAATATTGAACACTGAAATATTAAATATTAAAAAAATATATTTTTTTAATTTTAAAAAATTAAAAACAAATATTTACTGGAAAAAAAGTTTTAACAAGAAATTCTATCAGTTTGTAATTATTAAAGAAAATTAAAAGAATTTTTTTTTTTACCTACGTTCTCAGAAAAACCATATTGAGACATAATTCTCCAAAATGCGTGCTGATATTATAATCATCGTATCGCCATAGCAACAAGAAGACACATTCCGAAAGGGAAAGAGAGCACCATATTCCCGGGAATGCCACGTTCCAGTGCGGTTATTGAGTGTAGCGTAGTGCTTGGGTTTGTCTCGCTCACACAGCAGATGCCCTCGTCAGTATGAAGATCCTGTCTCGATCCTGCACTCTATCAGTCACTCCATCCTGCTGGAGCCCAGTACGGATCAGCGAGCGGAACAGACTTCAGATGTAGACTGAGACAAATAAAAGACGCCATCCTTTCATCCCTTCATCCCTTCATCCGTCTGCCATCCGGACCCTCTCTGAGCTTGTGGGCTTTCATTTAATTAATTATTTATTTATTTATTGCGTCTGAGAAGCAATCATTGACGCATTCAGCTGTTCTCGAGGCTCACGAGGGCTTGTGTGGCGCTGTAATTGAGTGTTGATATAATTACGTCGAACACGGAGAAGAGACTTGTGGGAAGCGATGTCTTTGTTGCTAACAACAGGCTCGGCGTGAGATATTACTTGAGCATGAAAAAGGGAGCAGATTTGAAAGGGGTAATTATACGATTGTTGGGAACGGGTTTCTGGGAGCCTGGTTCAGACGTCGTAGCGTTCTTTAGCCTCAGATCTGCCCCGGGTTCTGCCCTGGATGTAGGAACAGCTGAAGAACAAGCTGGGAGTCTTCAAACGACTTCTACAGTCCTGCTTCTTCCTGGAGTATCTGTACTAGCACTTCAAAACTGAGTTTCTAGACTGATGGTGTACTTGACCTAGTGACCCAGTATCAGGATGTGTTTATTTCAAAGACTGCAAAGCACTTCTATAAGTCACTCTGAATGAAGATATCACCATTAGACTCCCACGTTTACATTTATCTAATCTTTGCTGTAAGAACGATGACCAGAAATGATCAAGAACGTTCTTCTTCTTCTTCTTTTTTCTTTAAAAGGTAAAACTTTATAGCGTAGAGTTCTGTAGCTCTTGAATTCTCAAACCTGATTGGTCAGAAGGTGTTGATAAACGTTTAGCACAATGGCTTTATATGCATCATTTCCATAGTAACAACATAAAATACACATGCCCCTGGATGCAAAAACTGCACTCTGACTAATCGCAGGGTGGAAAAAAAACTTACCTAAAGCACCTTTACAAGAGTCCCTGAAGAGTAAACGGTTAATTATGCAGAATCATTACAAATTTATAAAAGCATGTTTTATGGAAATGTTTACTAATGATGCAACAACCGCCCTCGAATTCCTTCTAAGCAGATTTTTATCAGGGTTCTCAATGTGCTCATTAGACTGCCACTGCTGGACCCTTGACCCTCAACCTCTCAGTTGTATACATGAGATACAATGGAACCTCGGCCTACGGATTTAATTCGTTCTGGGGACGATTTCATTAAGCGAAAATGTGTATTGTGAGACGAATTTTCCCATAAGAAATAATGTAAATGCAGATAATCCGTTCCAGCCGCCCAAAAATATGACCAATATTTCCAATATGAAGCGTATGGAAACTGTGCAGCTGCTTACAAAGAACTGACCCAAGTCAAGCATTCCATGTCAAGGCTCCTCACAGGAAGTGGTGCCACCAAGCTTGGGCTAAAAATAGAACAGACCGCCCACACCACCAATCTGTCAACAAAAAACCTAGCCTTTGAATACATGCTGAAGACAACATTGGTGTCGTGGGTTGACTCAGAAAATTGGTAAACTTGCTTCAACTGGCTTTTCTACTGACGCAAAAGAGTTTTGAACGGCTCTCGGACGTGTGCGCAACTTAGCCGGCGTTTGGTTTGGTTCGTTTGTATGCTGAAAATGTTTCGTATGCCGATGCAAATTTCTTGCAAAATTTCAATTCTTAAGGCGAAAATTCATAAAGGAAGGCCGTATTCGTATGCCGAGGTTCCACTGTAGATCCACTGTAAATCGCTTTGGATGAGGACGTCTGCCAAATTCCATAAATGTAAAATGTAAATTTTTCTGCTGCACTCAGTTGGAGTTGGGTCAGAAACCACTTTGAGAACTCTTGTGTGGACTTTTTTGGGATTGTCCGACACAACAGAAAGACAACATGGGTTTGTCCTGTCATACTGTACTCAGCAGACAAAAGCTGGATCCTCCCTGTAACAAAGCACATCTGATTTCTGATGCTGTTCTGTGTACCAGGCCAACAAGAAGCCTTGGACAGAGAGAGAGAGAGAGAGAGAGGAGAGGAGAGGGAAAGAGAGAGGAGAGGAGAGGGAAAGAGGAAGAGAGAGATAGATAGATAGAGAGAGAGAGGGAAAGTGGGAGAGAGACTGAGACTGAGACTCCTTTGTCCTGCAGCAGGAAGCTGGGTCCAAGTGACCTAATTCTGCTCTCTTTCCCTCTCTCTCTCTCTCTCTCTCTCTCTCTCTTTGTCTCTTTTTGGAAGCAGTTCAGATAAAAAAAAGTGCCGCCGCACTCTGATCTGCAGGCTTTTAGGCTCGCTCGTCGCCCAGGCCTCCTCCGTATTTATCCGCCTCCGTATTTTTACACCTTTAGACGCGCAGCATGGAATTGGCTACAATGCGGCAGCGGGTTCTCCTCCTTGAAGGGAGGGCGCGTAAACGGTGGGAGGAAAGCAGAGTGACGGATTGAGAAAATGATAAAATAAGCACGCCGCCGAATTTAGAGGCCCACCCTCAGAGCGACACACGGAGCTAGGATATTAGCAGGAACGTCGTTTTCTGCATGTGCGATAGAAACGGGTAGAAAAGGGCCTGGTTTTTTTTTTTAATGACAAGGGAAAGTATGAAAGTATTCGTGTGGTTTGACAGAAAAGAAGCGTGTTTGATTAAATCGCTACACGTACGCCGAGAACGCCACGGCATCTGCTGTAGCCGGGAAATATCGCATCGGCGCCAGGATCCACACCCATGCCGAGGCATATGCGCCCTGTTACAAGAGCGGGCCTGCTGCTAGCGTAGCCGCGGTGCCAAAAGACATTAGTCTCTGTCAGACGAGGAGCGAACACTCAGAAATAATGCCTTGCATGTTGTCCGATCGCTCTAACACACATTCCCTTACTCACTCCTAGGGTTTTTTCTCATTTCCTCTCAGATAGCCTGCTTGACCTGAGACCCTTTACCCCCAAAAGCCTCATAATCCCCCTTCCCCCACCACCCACTTCCTCAAGGTGATGAGGCTTACTGTCTGGATTAAAGATTAAGTTCAAGCTTAATTATTTCGGTGGAGCTTTTATTAAATAAAGAGGCATAATAATAACAATAAGAAGAAGATTTGAAATCTGGGTTCTTTAGGTCAGTTTCTTTATCTTCATCTAGGTTTTTTATCCCTTGTTCTGAAAGTTCAGTACATTTGGTACATTATATGTTGAACATTAGATCTGATCTAAGTTTCTCTTGGAAAAAAAACAATGCCGATACGCCGGCCTTCGCTTCAGACCGAACAGTGAGACTCCATTTTTCTCATTTCCTCTCTCAGACAGCCTGGTTGACCTGTGACCCCTCTCTCTCCAGGTGATGAGACTGCTTTATAACTGTCAGGAACAGAGGAAAGATTAAAGGTTCTTAAAAATTCAAGCCGAGCAAGATGCCGGTGAAGGCCAAAACGAGGAGTTTGCTCCTGTTTTTGTTGTGTCCATGTTGATGATTGAGTGACTTTGTTCATGTTCTGCTCCACAGTGGAGGTTAAAATGAAGCTCATATGACAGTAGACACTCAGGACTTTAAGATTCTGTAGTGTTTCAGAAGGATTTCTGCTTTTCTCTAGAATACTAGGAGCGATATATATTCATAGAAAAGTTCCAGGTTTGTTTTTTCCACACAAATGTTTGTATCTTCAAAGTAAATGTTGATATCAAACCCAGTCCTGCTCTCTGAGATGCTCAGAGTGCTTGTTCATAATTATCTGAAATTTTCTAAAATTCTGTGTGAGGTTATCCAACAGAGGGGAAAATGCACCATAAAATAATTTGTTTCTTTATACTGATCGAAAATATCCCACAAGTCCGTTTCTAAACACTGGTGTACTCGAAAAATGGTTAAAAGAGGCTACTAATAATAATAACAGGTGAGATCTGGGTGTTTTTGGGGGAGATTTTCTTTCTAGACTCTGATCGCTCTGTGAAAGCGACTCCGTTCTCCTCATTTCCTCTCACGCCGGCTACTTGACCCTCGATCTCCTGGCTGATGAGACTTCTAATTCCGTAACCGTCAGGAACGGTGAAAAGAGCCTTGAATTCGTATTAAGTTTTGCACTCGCTTTCGATTCTCCTGATGTAAGCAAGATTCCAGGATGTAGCGTGAGATGGAGGTGAGGGAGGCTTTTATTAAATTGCGCCGGTTCTTCATGTGCTAGTGATTCATCGTGTCGAGCTTGGAGCGGCTAAAGCGGCACACGCTGGGTGTTTTATCTCGCCGGAGCAAGGTGAGATAGCGAGATCCGGGTGCTTTAAATGAGCTCCATTAGTCTGGCCTGCCAGGGCTGTGGATGTGCGGGGGTTCAGCTGACAGCAGAACATTTCTAAAGGTCAGAGAAATCTGCAGAGAAAGGACACACATACATAGAATCTGCTGATATGAAACAGTGAATATTTCTCATTCATTTTCTCACCATCTACCCATCTACCCATCTATCTATCTATCTATCTATCTATCTATCTATCTATCTATCTATCTATCTATCTGTCTATCTATCTATTAATCTACGCATCTATCCATCAATTCATATGTCCATCTATCCCTTTTTCTCTATCTATCTATCTATCTATCTATCTATCTATCTATCTATCTATCTATCTATCTATCTATCTATCTATTCATTAATCTACGCATCTATTCATCAATTCATCTGTCCATCTATCCCTTTTTCTCTATCTATCTATCTATCTATCTATCTATCTATCTATCTATCTATCTATCTATCTATCTATCTATCTATTAATCTACGCATCTATCCATCAATTCATATGTCCATCTATCCCTTTTTTCTCTATCTATCCATCTACCTATCCATCCATCCATCCATCCATCCATCCATCTTTTCGCTCTGTGGATGAATCGACTCTTGTATCGATCACTCATAAACAGGTGTTTCAGTGAGTCACTCCATTTGGTTAATGAAGGGCTTTGTGTTTGACAGTTCCTCGCCCAGGACCGGCCTCCTTGCACTTACCGGTCACTTCGTCTCTCCGAGGAATCCGTCCTCCGAGGTTGGTCTGGGAAAAAAAACCCATCTGTTTTGACCTGGAACGCGTCCACGGTCTTGAAGCAACCTTCCCTTCTCTCTCTCACTTTTTGTAATTGTGCTTTGTCACGATTAAAAGATAAACACAACCTGCAGCGTAATTGAGTTTTTAGCGTGTGCCTGAGAGTTTTGGCTGAGACACAAAAGAGCTGTTTTTTTTTGCGATTTATGACAAGCCCCGGCTTGCGTCCTGTCACAACCTGGCATCACAGAGGCACCGTGTTTGGCACAGTGTCACTTCTGAATATTAGCGTGTGGAGTTGAAGTGGAATCCAGCACTAATTAGGTGTTAGACCTCTATGTGTGCGTCAGTGACAGCTAGCGCTGGCTATAATGAGAGAATAATATCATAACATCGCTATAAATCGTAACCGAGATGAAATGCGAGTGTTGTGGATAGCGTCAGTATTTTCCTAAGTAGCTTAAGAGATAATAGGAGATTAACTTTTAATTCCTTATTCTGCCCTCGTTTTCACCTCCCGTCACTCAAAGCACTCATTGGTCATTTCATATCTTTTAGTCTGATGCTGGTTGCCCTGGTTACATTATAAGCACTGCATTATCCAGCCAAGCTAGCTTGAAAACGTATCTAATCCACCAGGTTGATTGCCAAATAATTGGCCATTTCCAATTAATTAATGCAAAATCGGGCAATTCAGAGGAGTTTGCGATTTTTCAAAATGGCTGCAGATTTTTCTGCACAACACGTGTTCAGGTGAAAACCATCTTTGTTTCACATGTGTGGAACATGATTAGAGCTCTCATAGAAAGTTGTTAAACATGCATGTGAGTATCCTGTGCTTGCAATTTCACCAGTTCAAAAAGTTTTGCTCAAAAATCTCAAATTAAGGAAACAAAACCAAGCGTTTTTGGCCACAACAATAAAAAAACCTCAATGAAATCCAGAGAGACTGTGGATTTACTTCCATGAGGTTCAGCTTTGCTTGACTTTGTTGTGTCATTGCTTTCTTCACCACGCCCACTTTTGTGTCATTAAAGATTGCACATTCAACAGCTCTTCTATTTTATATTATGTTCCCACTTTTTTTGCTTTTTGCTTAAAAAGCTACAAACAATCAAACCTTTTTTTTATTGCACCTTTGCTTACAAAAGTTGAACCCCAACAAAATCCAAATTGTTTTTGCTCACCGAAATTTCTCAACAGATAAGGTCGTGTGTTTTTTCAGGTTGTCTGTCGTTTTGTTATCAAAGCGAAATATTGTGTATTATCGTGACAATATCTACATCTAACAAACAAAAAACAGACAAACAAACATCAAGAAAAACACAAGCAGCGAAAACAAATGAAAAAAAACAAACAAACAATAAGCAAACAAAATGAGCAACAAACAAAACCCCACAAAAACAAACAAAAAAGCTAAATACGACAAAAACAAACAAACAAAACCCCACAAAAACAAACAAACAAAACTCCACAAAAACAAACAGACCAACAAAAATAAGCAACAAACAAAACCCTACAAAATAAACAAAAAATACTCCACAAAATCAAACAAACAAAAAATAATCAATGTAAAGAACCCCCACAAAAATTAAACAAACAATACTCCACAAAAACAAACAACAAAGAAACAATAAACAAAAAATAAATACACAAACCCCCACAAAAACAAAATAAACAAACAAACCCCCCCACAAAAACAAACAAACAAACTCCCACAAAACAAACAACAAACAAACAAAAGAATTAACAAACCCCCACAAAAACAAACAACAAACAAACAAATAAACAAACAAACCCCCACAATAACAAACAACAAACAAACAAAAAATAAACAAACAAAACTCCACAAAAACAAACAACAAAGAAAAAATAAGCAGTTAACAAAACCAAACAAAACCAGCCAAACAAAAAATAAGCAACAAACAAAACCCCCCAAAAACAAACAACAAACAAACAAAAAATAAACAAACAAACCCCCACAAAAAACAACAACAAACAAAGCACCAATAAAACAACAAATAAAACAAACAAAAAAAACCCCAAAAAGTAAGCAACATACAGCCTAATCTGTTGAAATGTTCCAAAGATCGAAAGCAATTTGTTCAAATTTTGTTCCAATTTCCGAAGTCATAAATACAGGTATGAACTTTAACTCCGCCCCTAACCCTAACCTTAACCTTTGCAACAATTTTTAAACAACAAAAATAGTTCAAACTCAGAATCCAGAATCTTTAGAGCTGCTCAAATGTAAATGAAACTCACTGGAGATAATACACACGTTAATATGACAGAATACACATGGGAAAAAAATAATGATTCATCTTCATGAATCCAGTTTTCTGAGAATATTTCTGGCGTGTTTTCCGGATCATGAACACGGTTCCATCTCCAAAAAAAAGTTTTGCATCCTTTAACGAGTCATTGGCTGACGAGGCATCGATCATAACTAGTCTTCCTGTCACATTTCTATCCCCCTCGTGTAAACCTCAGTGGCGCTGTTTCCAAATCAATCTGCACCCCAGCGCAATATGAAATCATTACTGCTTTATCACCAGCTGTAAATCATTCCATTCTGGATGCCAGATCTGACTTGCGCACCCATTTGTTATCTGTCGCCTGACATCACGTCATGTGTACGCTTCCTACGTGGATATTTTTAAAAAATGCCTTTTTAAGATGCACCGCAAACGCAGTGATGATGAATGTATATCATCTTTTATCTGATTGCCCACACGGCCTCATTTGAAATATTGACTCGCGAATCCTGTGACATCATTTTAGACCGCAAAAGCACTAATGGGGGAGTGTTTATTAAAATTTAGACATGCTTCCATTCCAGCAACACCGTAGTATCGTCTCAAATGGAAAACTAATGGGTTTTTTACTAAAAGGAAGCAGAAGACGTTTAAAAAAAATCATATAATGTGAATGAATTTAGACATTTCTGAGACGTCTTGTCCATCGAAGTGTTGTCGGACATCTTGAAAAGTTTCATCTCATTCAGTCTGAGTGCCTGGTAGCCCCGCCCCTTTTCCATAAGGTTAAAACATTCCACACTCAGGGTGAATAAGAGCATTAACCCGGTTCTTGAAGTGCACTTCTTCTTCCTGAAATTTTTCACACGATTTATAGTACAAAATATCGAATAGTGTATAAGTATGCCATTTTGGGATGCAGATTTAATGTTATTGTAAAATAAAAAAGTTCACATGATGTGATGCATGTGTTTTTCCCTCCTACAGCTTCTTACCATCGACGACAATTTCTGCGGGTTGGATATGAACGCGCCGCTCGGGGTGTCCGAGATGGTCCGCGGGATTCCGCTGTTTTCCGAATCCAATGACAAGATGACCTCGGTGATTGCCTACGTCTACAAAAACCACTCGCTGGCCTATGTAGGCACCAAGAGCGGCCGTCTGAAAAAGGTAGGAGCTTATCTCGTCTTATCTTGGGTTATTATCTCGCTTGTCTCTTAAAAAAAGCAAGGACTCGATCTAATATGCTCTACATCGCTGGTTGCTTTAATTCCCATAACTGCTTCCTTGTTGTGTTGGGTTGACTTTATCTCTTCATAGATGTGATATTCGCATTGTACTCTACACTCATTTAACTAAGAGAGTTTTGATTGGTTAGAAAAGAAAAAGGGGCGTGGCTCTGGTTAAAAACACTGGATAGAATGTCTGGACCTTTTGGTCTGGGTTTTTGTGATAAAATTCTGCTTCTTCTCTCTGCTTGAGAGAGGGTTTTTGCATCTTATTTAGAAGAAACTCAAGAAAATATGGACTGACTAATAACCTGACTAGTTAAGGCGCTTAAACAGCGTGTGTAGCTTTTTCTGAAAACCTGCTATAGATAACTGTTCTCCACATGCAGCGATGTGTGATGTGTGAAGAAAGATGTCAGAGAAAGCTAGCGCGAGAGAGAGAGAGAGAGAGAGCTCTGGGGTGTTGTGTTCATGCTGAGCTAGTCAAGGGTAATTGCATGATGTGGTGTGATGGCTTTGGGCCTGCTGCCCTCTCCTCTGCCTGGGCCTCTGAAAGCTGTGGCCGAGACGAATCTCGGGGCCTGCTGTACACAGCGTGGAGGAGAAAACTGCATTAAAGGCAGCAAAGAGAGGGAATAGAGACCGAGCGAGAGGGAGGGAGGGATGGGGAGAGTGGGATATGAGCTCTAGCACCTTTTCTTAAAAGCTTGTACTTGAGGGATTAGGCAGCACGGACAGACAAAACTCGTTTTTATGTGCGGTTTTTATTTCTTTATTTTTTATTTTGGTTGATGGATAAAAAACAGCAGAGCCTGAAATATGTTTACATGCAAAACTACAAATGAGATCTTCCTCTTCCCCTAGTAATTTTTGACACTTGTGGGCGTATACCAATCACTCTTGTTGCTGTGTGTGGGCGTGGCTTATCTCCTGATCCACCATTACCGGTAGCTGCTTTGTATACAGCTTTGATATAGTGCTATTCAGTGATAATGAGATCTGTTAGCTCTGTTTTTTATTCATAATTTGAATGACAGGTTGTTTAGAAAATAAGAAGATGAAAACAAGTTGTTTTCAAAATTGCAGAACTTCCTTTTGGCCTCCCCAGAAGCCAAAAAATGGAGTTTTGCTGTGTCCATGTTGTGCATTGTCATGTCTCATTCCACAGTGGAGGTTAATATGAAGCTCATATGAAAGTAGACACTTCAGGACTTTAAGAATTTGTAGTGTTTCATAAGTATTTCTGTTTTTTTCCTAGCCATCTAGGGGTAATATATATTTAGAAAAGTTACAACAAACAATTTTTCTCCATATAAATATTTGTATCTTCAAAGTAAATGTTGATATTAAACCCATTTGTGCGTGTTTTATTTAAAAAGCATCTCAAATCTATCTTCAACCACTAAAATTCTATGTAAAGTAATCCAACCGAGGGGAAAAACCCACGTCTAAACACACTGAAGATGAGTCCTGACTCATTTTATATCAGACTCACAGCCAGAACATCATTCATTTGTTTACACTGATTGAAAACGTCCCATAAGTCCATTTCCGTTCCACTGGTGAAAGTGAGTGGGGAACTCGTATCAACCAATCCAATGGTATGGATGTGGAGAAGTTGCTTTCCAGTGTCATAAATCATTTGTATAATTTGAGTTGAGAAAATCTCCATCACTTAAATTGCAGCACGTACACAGGAAATGGATGTTAGTCTGGCTTGCTAGTGTATCTTTTCCTTAGTGCTTCTCTGGATATTAAGTACAAAGTGCCTAATGAACAGATGAAAGATCTGACCCTCGAGGTAAAGTATTGTCTTAAAACCTAACACTGTTAGAAAAAAAATAAAAAAAGACTACAATCCTGGCAGCTCAGAGAAGCTCATTGTTGTGCGTAATGACCCATTTTATGTAGAACGAAATCTTTCTGACTTTTCCGCTGCGGCTTTGTCAACCTAACACCTGGGAACTCAACCGTTAATACAACAAGCGGTTCTGAGAGAACATCGCACAGAGCCTTACTACTTATTTTCTCGACAGGCTTCGGATGAGACGTTTAAGCAGCTGCTGTTTGCTGGATTTTTTAGGGGCTAGTCGTCAGTCTCAGGTGGAATGACGCGAGCTAATGTGGGGAATCAAGATGGGGCGCCAAAACTTTTGAAACTTGGGGTATGTCATCAGCAGTGAATTAAAACCATTTGTATCTTTGGAGTAACTTCAATGAACGTCTCTACAGAAATTGTTAGCTTAGAAAAAAATGCCATTCTTGCACCTCAGGCAAACATGACAACACATCCAGACACACAACTCACCCCCAAAAGCTTTTAGCTCCAATTTCACTGATTGCTAATGACCTCAGCAGAGAGAAAACAAGGCATGATGTCATCGCCGCCGCTGAAACGAAACCCGTCGATAAAAATCCACCAGAGTCCGCTCGTTAATTAACGGGTTTATAAGCCTGGTCTGTTTTAATTGATCCTGATTTATAGACAAACAGCTCATCACATTCACAAGTATTCACCGCATGAAGATTAGCAGATCGTCGCTAAGAATAAATATTAACATTAGCACGACTGCTGGGATGTTAGTTTATGAACGCGATAAATATTAGCGCTGACAGCCGCGTGGGTTTGTTTACGGCGCTGTAAACGTCGGAACGGAGCAACGTGAGGCTGAAAACGAAGAACATTTCATCAGCGGGTTCACAAATTGTACAGTACGTTATTTAATGTTATTCACTAGCAGTTTTAGCAGCTAGACACTGATTTAGCCACAAATGATGGTGTGAAATTAGATCAGAAGGATTTTAAGTGGTACGTGAAAGAAAAACAACATTGCTGTACTGAAAAATTTCCGTAATAATTAAAAGCATGGAAGACATCGCTAATGTCTGGTAATAGACGCTAGTCAAGCATACTGTTGTTATGCTAACTGCTTGCTTTGTGAGGACTGGATGAAGAGGAAGGATGAAGGACATGGAGGAAGGATGAAGATTGTCCATTTCTAGTGTAAATCTGGGATCTTATCCAAACCGGAATCGTCCTGTGACTGGGAAACTTCTGTTATGTTCTGAGGGAAAAGAAGTTTCTCACTTTTTCTTCACTATAGACACCAAACCAGGTCAAGGACTTAACAGTACTGCTGTGCATTTTAGTTAGGTTACAGCGGCTGTGTCTCAATCAGCTTGTCTACGAGTTGGTACACTGCTAAGGACCCTAGATCACTTCATTTTGGGAGACTGACGACATGACTTGTTTTCTGTGACATGACTACGTTCTTGTCCAAATCATACAAAATATTAGTAGTAAAATATAAGGAAAAAAGGGGTGGGGGGTGGGATTATGAACTTGAAACCATGACATAAACCCATACTGCAGTAATTAATAAATAAATAAATAAATAAATAAATAAATAAATAAATAAATAAATAAAATAAAATAAAATAAATGAATAAATAAGTGGTCTTATAAACCATATTCTTTTAATTTAAATAAATAAATAAATAAATAAATGTGTGTTCTTCTAAACCTTATTCTTTTAATTTAAATAAATAAACAAATAAATGGGTTCTTCTCAACCTTTTTTGTTTAAATAAAGAAAAATTCTTTTAAAAAAATTATTTATTGAATGTAGGAGATACAAAAATATCTATTTTTTCTACATAATTTCTCCAGATTTATTCCTCTAAAAAAATATTTTTTTTGTTCATTTCTAATTTGACACGCTTTAAACAATTTGCATGTATGTTATATAATATCAAATTATGTTATTTATATCTATAAAGAATACAAATTGTACTGAAGGTTATTCGTCTGTTCCGTTTCCTCTCGATTCCGTATTAAGTTTAAATGATGGCTGTTCTTGCTGTAAGAGGAGTTGAATTGGCTCCAGCTGCAGGGACACGAGTTTATATTCTGAGCTTCAGTCGAAATGCGCAGAGGAGCCTGTAAACAGTTCCTGAACCCTCCTGAGACAGATATTTTTAGAACGCGCACACACACGCACACACACACACACGCGCACACACACGCACATACACGCGCACACACACACGCGCACACACACACACACACACACACGCACATACACGCGCACACACACACACACACACACACACTTGCCTGAAACGGCTGCGTTTGCTGAAATGTTCACTGTGTGCCATGTGCCTCTGGACAAACCTCTGGACCAGATGTGGTTTTGGGACTTTGGAGCATCCTTCTCTCTTTTTCTTCTTTCTTTCACTCTATATATACCTTATACATCTCTCTCTCTCTCTCTCTCTCTCTCCCTTAACCTTCCTCTTCTTCTTCTTTCTCTCTCTCTACCCCTCTCTACCCCCACTCCTCTTTCTCTCTCTCTCTGTTTTTCTCTTCCTTTTCACTCTCTGTCTCTCTCTATATCTTATACCTCTCTCTCTCCCCACCTCTTCTTCATCTTTCTCTCTACCTCTCTCTGTCTGTCTTTCTTTTCCTTTTCTCTGTCTACCTCTCTCTCTACCTTATGTCCCCCATATACCTCTCTCTTTCTCTGTTTTTTTCTTACTTTTCTCTCTCTATACCTTATACCCCCCCTTCTCTCTTCACATCTTCTGTATCTACATCTCTCTATTCCTCTCTCTCTCTCTCTCCCCCCAACCTTCCTCTTCTTCTTCTTTCTCTCTCTCTACCCCTCTCTACCCCACTCCTCTCTCTCTCTTTTTGTTTTTCTCTTCCTTTTCACTCTCTGTCTCTCTCTATATTTTATACCTCTCTCTATCTCTCCACCTCTTATTCATCTTTCTCTCTACCTCTCTGTCTGTCTTTCTTTTCCTTTTCTCTCTCTACCTCTCTCGATACCTTATATCCCTCGTATAGCTCTCTCTTTCTCTCTGTCTTTCTCTTCCTTTTCTCTCTCTATACCTTATACCCTACCCCCTTCTCTCTTCACCTCTTTTCTATCTACACCTCTCTATTCCTCTCTCTCTCTCTCTCTCTCTCTCTCTCACACACACACACACTCTTCAGTCGTTGATGGTTTTGTATGTCACTGTGTTAAGAAGCTCAGCCCTAAATCATGCCGTGGCTTCGGTGTCATCAGTTTGCTTTCTGCAGCTAGTCGCTTAATAAAGCTCAAATATGTCTCTGGCTCCAGTCTCCAGGAGAAATGGGTGAAATCAGACCTATTAATTGTGAAGCAGCTTGTAATCTACAGTGCTTCCTCATTAGGGCTAGTGCTCAGGGAAAGTGAGCCGGATACAGATTGAACAACAGCCACGGAGGTGATGATGCTTCGACCGCTAGCCATGATCGCTCAATACCATCAGCTCCAACACTGCACGTGTGTGTGTGTGTGTGTTTGTAGACGTTCATCCTCACATCACTGTGCTTCAGGGCCGTTAAGTGTCAGGTGAAGTGGGTGTCGCTGACCCCTTTTTAAAGAGCGAGAAACGGAGAAAAAGCTCGGTTCAAAGTGCACACTCGGAATGCGCCGGATCCATCTGACGAGCTGGAGATGGGCTTTTTTTTCTGGAGTGATAGCGGAGATTGTCGGTTGTCAGAAGGTGCTGAGCAGATGGAAAGGGTCAATTTGCTGGTGAATGGAGGATGTTTGTTGCGGAGGAAAAGGTCAGAGTCTCCTTTAGCTCTGCTCTTCTTCTACCTCAGGTTGACATTCTCATTCTAGAGATCTTTAAGTGGGGTGTATGAGAGAGTGAGTGTGAGAGAGTGAGTGTGAGAGTGTGTGTGAGTGAGAGTGAGTGTGTGAGTGAGGGAGTGTGAGAGAGTGAGTGTGTGAGTGAGTGAGAGAGAGAGAGTGAGAGAGAGAGTGTGTGTGAAAGAGAGTGTGTGAGTGTGTGTGCAAATATGAGAGTGTGTGAGTGAGTGAGTGAATGAGAGAGTGTGTGTTTTTGAATGTGTGTGCGTGTGTGAATGTGAGAGTGTGTGTGAGTGTGAAATTGTGAGAGTGTGTGTTTTATATATGTGTGTGTGAGTATAAGTTCATGAGGATGTGTGTGTGTGTTGGTGAGTGTATGAACTTATGAGAAAGTGCATGTATGTATGAGCTTATAAGAGAGAGTGTGTGTATGTGTGAGTGAGTGTGTGTGTGTGTGTGTGTGTTGTTGAACCCTCCCTACACTACAAATGCAGATTATTGAAACAGTAAGACTGGAGCCACTGGAGCAGAGGATTAAGTGTTGAAACCTAATGATGAAATATTCTGCAGCTGTGTGTGTGTGTGTGTGTGTGTGCGCTTTGTATATGTGTTTATGTGCTTGCATCTGTGTATGTCTGCACTTGCTTGTCTGTGCTTTTTGTCATCACAGCAGCTGCTTGTGCAAAAAAAAGAAAAAGAAATGGATTTGACTCATGCCTCATATTTATCCGAATCCTGCCATCGACAGCGATACGTAAGAGCCGCTCCGCCGCGTTTGTCCCGAATGTGTCGTCTCCGGGAGACGTGGAAAAAACTTCCACTTCCTCCTTTCGCCTATGAATCCGTAGCAGCGTTGCCATAGCAGCCGGGCTTCTGGTCCTGGTGCGTTATGGTATATTACTGCAGATCCAGAGCCATTTTCTCTTTTGTTCCAGCGCTGGTTATCTTTTGATCACGCTCTCTATACACACTTTTCTTTCCTCTCAGTTGCATCAGTTGAGGTCTGATACGCTTCCCGACTTCTTCACTGTCGCTGGTGTAGATATTCAGCGCTGGATATCTCGCTGTGATCTCTTCATGGTCTTTAGATCACCGCTTGGTGTGAGGTGAAGAACAGACAACAAACAGCAGCTTTAGACAAGAGAAACGACGCTAACGCTGCTAATCATAGATACAGGAAACACTATGTCGGATTGGCTGCTTTTGCTAGCTGCTTAGCTACGCAGACTAGGCCTCGGTCTAACTAGCTAGCTAGCTAGGATAAGCTACTATGTTTAATAGGATTAACAAGGATTAATATATCACCTTAATTTTTTCTCATTTTTTTCCTCAAAAATATTTATTTCTAATTTCTTTAATTATTTTAAATGATTTTATTTGACATCATGTATGTCATGTCATTGTTTATATTTATAAATCATAAAAGAAATAATTTTTTTTAGGATTTTTAATTTTCTTATCAAAAGAGCGATCAAGAGAGAGAGAGGAGAGGAGAAGAACACCGAAAAGAAAGGAGAGTGGGAGAAAGAAGGAGAGGAAGGAGAGCAGGAGAGGGGGGGGGAGTGAGAGAAATGGACAGAGAGACAGGGGAGTGAAGGAGAGAGAGAGCACAGACCAAGAGGGAGGGAGAGAGAGATAGAGAGGGAGACATGAGAGTGGGGAGAGGAGAGAGAGAGAGAGAGAGAGAGAGAGAAGGAGAGTACAGAATGGGGGAGAGAGAGAGAGAGAGGGTCCCTACAGAAAAGAAAGTAACGTCCTCACCTTGTTACTCTTTTCGTAGTTCTCACCTTAATGCCAGAGAAAGTGTGGAGCAGAACGTGAGGCGCTCGTCACTGAGCCTCTGCTGAACCGCGAACACACGGCGGGTTTAAAATAGCGGGCTCTTCACACGCCTGATTGTTTCAGGTTATCTATAGCTGCCCTTGTTTGACCCGGAGCCTGTTCCATAATTGCAGGTGTAGCTGTCGGCTCTGCGGGGCGACACCGCACATGACTCAGTGTTACAGCCGTGACTCCGGCACACAGGGGGGGTGTGGGGGGGTGTATGGTGGGGGTGCAGCATCAGAACCGCGGCCGTGGTGGAGTTTTAGCTCCGTGTCATGTAGCAGTGCGGTGGAAAAAAACCCTGCCATTTTTACTGGACGAATCACTTAGCAAGAATTCGCATGTAGCATTCGGTCATGACTTAACGTCCAGTCGCTGATTAGCATTTTTTAGCATCATGTCCACAGAGTGTCTTGATATATATACAACCACTATTGATTGGTTGAATCATTTTTTTCTCACAAATTTCTTCTTCTTCTTCTTCTTCTTCTTATTATTATTATTATTATTAAATTCAAGTCGAAGGAGTAAATCCCGGACGTGACGCGTGGTCTTGGCCGTGCTTCCGTCGGAGTAATTCTGCCTTGCTTTCATTTACACATTGTCTGTGAAGCCTGTGTGTTATAGGAAGTGAAGAATCAAATCAAGGCTGTGAGACAGAGAGAGAGAGAGAGAGAGATCAGATGAAAATGCAGCAGAATCTCATTTGTCTCTTTGTAACTTGCGTCACCGATGGTGATGTGGACTCCGGGTTACTGTGCCGAATGAAAGACGCTCTGTGTGTGAGCTTGTAAGAGTGTGTGTGTGAGAGAGATCCTTGTGTGTGTTAGTGTGTGTCATATCCTTATTTGTGTGTGAATGTATGTATATATATGTATATGTATATACACATATATACACGGATCAGGCATGACATTATGACCACTGAGAGGTGACGTGAATAAGACTGATGATCTCCTCATCATGGCACCTGTTAGTGTGTGGGATATATTAGAGGCAGCAAGTGAACATTTTGTCCTCAAAGTTGATGTGTTAGAAGCAGGAAAAATGGACAAGTGTAAGGATTTGTGCGAGTTTGACGAAGGGCCAAATTGTGATGGCTAGACCACTGGATCAGAGCATCTCCAAAACTGCAGCTCTTGTGGGGTGTTCCCGGTCTGCAGTGGTCAGTATCTATCAAAAGTGGTCCAAGGAAGGAACAGTGGTGAACCGGTGACAGGGTCATGGACAGCGGAGACTTATTGATGCACGTGGGAAGCGAAGGCTGGACCGTGTGATCCGATCCAACAGACAAGCTACTGGTGCTCAAATTGCTGAAAATGCTGGTTCTGATAGAAAGGTGTCAGAATACACAGTGCAGGACAGTTTGTTGTGTATGGGGCTGCATAGCTGCCGACCGATCAGGGTGCCCATGCTGACCCCTGTGCACTGCCGAACGTGGCTACAATAGGCACAGGAGCATCAGAACTGTGTGTGTATATATCTGTATATCTATAAAAAAGCGCCCACTCGTTAGAGTGACTGTCATATCAATATCAAATAATCTCCTGAAACACAGCCATGTTGAGTCAGCCTGTTGACTCCGCCCCCTTCCTTAAAAATAATAAATCCCCCTCCAAGCAGCACTTAAGCGTGTGGTTAATTCTGAGGTCTGAATGCTGTGCAATTTCACTATTAACTCATGAACACAGACGTTGGCGTTCCCTCCAGCAGCTGTCAGCTCTGCCTGATGTGGAGATTGTATCCTGTCTCGCTCTGGATCAAAGCCAACCAGTGTAAAATGTAAAGTAATGTAATTATCGCGTCCGACTCACTGCGGCTCAACGGATCGGATTCAGAATCTTCTTCTAAAACAGACATAAACACATCCTTTAACTGGGCAAAGGGAAAAGGAAGTGGACTGAAGGTGACCGGACCTTGTAACAGCCATCAGCGTCAGCTAATGGAGCTCTAATCTTAATGTTAATGATAATGTGTGGTCTGAGCTGGCAGTACTTTAGCCATACGTGCTAACCTCTAAGCATGAATAAAAGATCGTCGTGACGTAGAGACGGGTTTCAGCTAGGGGATTTGTCGTGGAAATGTCAAACAAAAATGAGAATAAAAAATAAAATTCAGTTAAAAGACACACAGATTTGTTAAATCAGTCATGGCTTTTTATGAAAAGTTAAGATTTAAAACTGATAAATGCCTGATAGCTCATGAACGGCTAGTTCACTAAGCTGTCACTTAGTTGTAACATGCTAACTCAGACATGTTTAATATTTTAATGTTTTATGTTTAATATCCTAGTTGGAATGAATGCAAAGTAGTGACAAAAGCAAAACGTAACCCGTTCAAGCTAATTTTACAAAACGTAACTAGTGGGCTAGTTTCTCAAGCTAATTTACTAACCTTACAACTTCAAGGTGATTTTTCAAGGCGAAGTTGCTAAAAAATAGCCGCAAAATGACGATGAGTAAAATTTGATAAGGAAAATTTTTCATCAAGCAAAATGGTTAAACGTTACAATAATTAATTTCCCCTCCCTGAGATATTAAGCAGCATTTTTGTTAGTTGAAAAGTTTTTGTCAGAGTGTATAATTCAGTTTGACAACATATTTTTCATTGTGAAAATAGCTAAGCACTTAAACACCGCCCACAGGGACGTCTGTTTTGCTAAGCAGTCTGTCGTAGCATGCTAACTTGGACAGAATTAGCATTAGGCTTCAGGGTTATCTATTGCTTAGGAACCTGGTTGTAATGAATGCTAAGTAGCAACCCAAACAAAACTTAGTCATGTAAGAAGCTAATTTTTAAACAAAAAAACGTAACTAGCAGGCTAATTTCACAAGCTAATTCCCCAAACTTAGCTTAATTTACTATGAATTGAAAAAAATAAAAGTAATAAGCATTACCTAACAATGTTTAAGATCCGTAACGAGAGTTTTAAAGTTAGTTACTTAAGATTAGCGTCGGCTCAAAGTAGGAATTTCCCGTCAAACTGCGAATCGTGACGTGTGAGGCGTGAGATAGAAATCATCCTCGGTGCTACTTCGCACTCCACAGCCCGAGAAAGGGCTGCTTGGCTCTCTGCTAATTACTCTGGGTAGCAGACTGTGAAGGTTTTCTCTCAAACATTTAATTAAAACCCAAAGTTGATCGTTTTTAATGAAGTAGTGTGGCGAAAAATGTTGCTGGTGTGTGTCGGGTGACTGCAAACCTGCCGTTGTTCTAATTAGTCTCCATGCCATTCTTCGTGACAGACGATGACAGACCGGATTTCTGTCATGTGTGTGTGTGTGTGTGTGTGTGTGTGTGTGTGTTGTTTTCATGCCAGATCTCAAGGATTAGCATCTGACACGAGTACAAATGGATTACCTGAGTTGGGATAATTCACTTATTTTATAATAAACAATATAAAATGAAGCAATATAAAATCTGTGACAGGCTTTCTGTTCTTCTCCCTGTCAACGTTTCTCTGAACGATTATTTTTCACTAGTTTTCGGTCTGATTCAAAAGTATTGGCGCCCTTCATTAAAACAAATGCGTTTAATTAGAATGTATTTCTATATTTTTGGGGGATGAAAAAAATATTCATATGTTTTTAATGTATGTTAATATATACATTAATAAAAAATGGAAATGTATTTTCACTTCAAATCACTGCCATCACTCCATAATTATTGGCACTCCAAAACTGAACTATTTATTTATTTATTTATTTATTATATTCATGACCAGAGCTGAGCAGTTCAACAGCCATCTGTCAGTTTTGCCTTATAATGAATTTGGACGTAACTTTATTTTTCACTAGTTTTTGGTGTGTTTCGAAAGTATTGGCGCCCTTCATTAAAACAGATGCCTTTAGTTAGAATGTATTTCTGTTTTATGGGGGATGAAAATATAGTTTTATATGTATGTTTACATATATATTTAAACAAATAATTTTTAAAAAATAAAAATGTATTTTCCTTTTGAAAATCACTGTTTCCATAATTATTGGCACCCCAAAATTTAACTATTTATTTATTTATTTATTTATTTATTTATTTATTATATTCATGACCAGAGCTGAGCAGTTTAACAGCCATCTGTTAGTTTAGTCTAAAAATGAATTTGGACGTAACTTTATTTTTCAATAGTTTCTGGTCTGTTCCAAAAGTATTGGTGCCCTTCATTAAAACGTATGCATTGAGTTTAGAAAGATTTTTAGTTTAGGAGGGATGAAAATATAGTTTTATATCTATGTTTACAAATAGATTAAATAGATAATAAATAGAATTTGAGAATCACAGTTCCCATAATTATTGGCACTCCAAAATTGAACATTTTATTTATTTATTTATTTGTTTGTTTGTTTGTTTGTTTGTTTGTTATATTCATGACCAGAGCTTAGCAGTTTAACACCCATCTGCCAGTTTTGCCTTAAAATTGATTCAGATGTAACTTTGTCATCAGTGTTTTAAGCAATTTTTGCTACGTACATCCTACTTTTTTGTTGTTTTTAGACAAAAGGCCCTGTGAGAACGATCTGCATCAAGAGAAGGTTAAGAAGGCTAACATGAAGCCCTCTTTACTTTACTCTTTACCCAGAAACCTTCTTATATAATCCAGAGCAAAATATTTCTAAGTGAAAGAGCCGAGACTATCTGCTTTTGTCTCCACAAAGTAGTTATTTTTATTAGAATTCTTTTTGCCCGTACTCGTCGAGGTCTTCGCCGATGATTCCAGAGACGACTCTAAAGTATGTAAGGTCTTTTGTTCCTTGAATGTGTTGAGTTTTGGAAATGCAAGAACACTTTTAGAAACCTCTCGGCATCTCGCTCTGGCTGATTTATGGGCCTCAGTCGACAGATGTTAGTGTAACAGTAGAGGACACATTGCAGGTGAGTCTCTCTCGGCCAATCACGTAGCTCGCTCGTGTCTCGGGGGACGAACTGAGCGGCGCTGCGGCAGGAGCTAGAAAATGGGCTTCTTTACAATTGGGTCACTCGTTCTGTTCTCCAGACAGTAATGCCTAGGGAGAAGCTGGGGAAAGGTGTGTGTGTGTATGTGTGTGTGTGTTTTTGTCTGTGTGTATGCATTTTGTGTTCCAGCGTGAGGAAGATAAATGAGGAGTTTCATGAGCGTTTTCGGGAAGGGGCGGGGCTATACTCCAGTGGGTCAGGGAATCCCTGTGGACCTCACTATTTGATTCGATTCAATTTCAGTGTTGATTCATGACTCAATCATGAATCGATTCATTACGCATCTTTGGATTTTGATTTCTGCTGCATTTATTATGATTTTTTCCTGCCATAATCACTGCCGATCGTATCGGATTTACAGATTGAAACGCAAAAACATCCAGACTTCCACAGTGGAGACAGATTTCCTCATTTTTCTTCTTTTTTTCAGCTAAATGAGTCACTTTGACTCGAACGAAACAGAAACGAAACAGCCTTTATTTGTCACATATACGTTACAGCACAGTGAAATTCTTTCTTCACATATCCCATCCTTGGAGGTTGGGGTCAGAGCGCAGGGTCAGCCATGATACGGCACCCCTGGAGCAGAGAGGGTTAAGGGCCTTGCTCAAGGGCCCAACAGTGGCAACTTGGCAGTGCTGGGGCTTGAACCCCTGATCTTCCGGTCAACGACCCAGAGCCTTAACCACTTGAGCCACCACTGCCCACTACAAAAGATACTAATTACTCTAATTGCTATTAGTTCTAATTGCTATTAATTATTGCTAGTTAAAATAGTGCACTACTGCTGTATAACACCATCTTATACTCTGTGTAGTGAGTATATATAGTGAAGATGACACAATTTGGGATTAAGTCTTAAATAATAAAGCTATTTAAATTTCAGGAATAGTAACAGGTCTGTACAGGTGGATTAAAAAAAAGGGAATCAGAAGCAATAATAATATTTTTCTGTGGAAAATCGAATACATTGTGATTGTGGTGTTGTGATTTTCCTAACTTTCGTGTGTGTGTGTATAAGACTGTTAATACTCGTTAATATATAAATGATCTTTAATGGCCTTTAAGAGTTGTTTTAAATGAAATCTGACAGCCGTGTCCTGTTTGTTTTGTTTTTTTTTGCTGATTAATGCATTTAGTCCTCTAGTACCATTAATGACGTGTTTGTGTTTTGATGCAGACTCCGTAACGAGAGAATTACCACACCGCGATGAATAGATTTTTTTCCCGGAGCCGCAGTTGCCTTCAGCACGTTAACGCAGCACTTCCTCTTTCTCTCTCTCCTCTTCACTCCTGAGCTCCTCCTAAGCTCAGGCCTTAAGTGGACTTTTTATCTCAGCCACACCGTCTTTCTCAAAGGATTATGTTCTTCTTTTCATGATGCACACAGAACACAGTAATTATAGACGTGTGAGAGAAATGCTTTCGCTTGTTATAGCGCACTGATACATGTGACAGGCTGTTCATTAGAGTCAGCGGCCTGCTTTACTTAAGTGTGAGTCTGTCTTGCCGGAACGTGTAGCAGACTGCTGCTGACTGTGTGCGTATGACTAAGCTGAAACCATAACCACAATTTTCAGCTTTTTTCTCAGTGTCGAAATCGGTCGTTAAGAAAACGGAGTAGTTTTCGTTCCGCTTTATTGGTTTTATTATCGGAAATCTACAGAAGCGAACGTGTTTTCTTTTCTTCATGTGTATAAAAAATCATATAAGCTATAGAAGCATTATATAAACCTAAATTTATTAGCACAAATTGAAATAGTTGGGAAGTGGTTAAGGCTCTGGGTCGTTGACCGGAAAATCAGGGTTCAAGCCCTAGCATTGCCAAGCTGCCACTGTTGGGAACCTTGAGCAAGGTCCCCCAACCCACCCTGCTCCAGGGGTGCTACATCATGGCTGACCCTGCTCTCTGACCTCAATCCCCAAGGATGGGATATGCAAAGAAAGAATTTCACTGTGCATTAAGGTATATTTGACAAATAAAGACAACTTTACATAAAGGATAAAGAAAAAGCATGGCAGAAAGTTAGGAATAAACCTACGATGCTGCCGAAGCAAAACTGCTGAATGAATCTGTCCTGCTGCAGTTAGATATAGGACCAGTGAGCTGTAAAAATTTCTTATTAGTGCAGGTTATATGCTTCATAGTAAAGTACTGTTTAATATTTCCCATTGCACATGCATATGAATGCCATACAAATACTACTATTTAATCACATAAAGTCCAATACAACTTCAGGTCTCTGTTTTCAAAATTAACATCACCTTCAATATCAAAGGTGAATTGATGTGAATGAACGAAATCTGACAGCTTATTTAGCTGTTTTTGTCAGGGCATGGCAATAAGCCATGTAAATAAATGTTAGTAATAATATAACACAAGTAGCTCTTATCCATCTTCATTTTCCTATAAGAAATAATGTAAATGCAGATAATCCGTTCCAACCATCCGAAAATATTACCAGTTTCCAAGGGTCAAGGCTCCCCACAGGAAGTCGTGCCACCAGGTTTGGGCTAAAAATAGAACAGAACACCCACACCACCAATCTGTGAACAAAAAACGTGTGAAAAATCACCTAGCTTTTGAACACATGCCGAAGGCAACGTTGGTATCGTGGGTTGACTCTTTCCAAACAGCTTTCACTGACAAAATATTCGGAAAATTCATAAACTTGCTTTGCTTGGCTTCGCTTGGCTTTCCACTGATGCTAACAAGTTTTGAACGGCCTCAGGACGTGAGCATCTTCGGTTCGTTCATATACCGAAAATGCTTCGTAAGCTCTTCTTTTCTTTTCTTGTGAAATTTCAGTTCTTAAGGGAGGACATTCGCATGCCGAGGTTACACCGAACATTGTACTTTATCTGTGTTTACGAAACAAGTTCCTCTTATCCGTTATCTTATAGCAGCTATAAACAGTCCTATCACCAGCACCATCTAATGTGACCTAGAAATTTGTTTGTGTTTGTATTTGTATTTGTCTTTGTGACTAGAGAGTCCTTCCTAAAAGAATAATAAACTACTCAATAATAATAATAATAATAATAACTGTATAATCACCTTTTTGATGAATCTTCTTCATATCTAAGATTATACACACGTTTTAAAAATCTGTTTATGTGGCAAGTCTGCTGAACAGATCTCTGCATACTGTGTTGCCATAGAAACCATTAAATAAACGATAATTGTAAATGATTTACTCCATCACAGCTAATCAACACCTTCTGACCAAATGGACTCGAGAATTCATCTGCGTTCGAAGTCTAAATTGGATCCCGTATAGACGTTGACATAACTGCCATCCAGTAATAAAGCTAGTTTGATTTGTTCAAAAGAAGGTATTGAGTTGAAAATCTTTCCCTCTCCCTGTCTCTCTCTCCCTCTCTCTCTCTGACACGGAGGTCTCCCGAGACCAGAAATAAGATGTGCTGCCCTTTCTAGCGCCGACTCTCAGCTGATAAATCGAAGCGAAAACTCTGAGAAGTAGTTGTCAAAGGTGTTTTGGTGCGCTTCATGGCCACAGAGGGGCCGTTGATGCTGCTTATTGATGCCTCTCAGGAAGATGAGGGAAAGAGATGCAATGAAAACGTGCTGAAAGATTTGACAGCACATACCGCCGCATAACTCTAACTCTAACCCTCAGCCTGTCATATCTGGGAAGAACAGGTCCTTCAAACTGAGATACCAGCTACGGTTCTGGGTCATATATGCCATTTAAATTCTTGAAGAAATGCCTCTTTCGGTTAAGGGCTGCAAATCGAGCTGTCGAGGATGAAGATTGCGAAGATGCATTTGCTTGGAATTGCCTCACGATCCTAGAAAAGTGAGTTTTCAAGGACATCATGATGTCTGCGTTCTTCGTTGACTGAAGTTATCATGTAGCTGAAAGTTTTTTTTTAATACATGGGTGATTTAGCATGTACATATTCCAGTTCTTCCTATTAGGAACTTCTCTTATGAGAACATTCTAGAGCAAGCTCAAGCCACAAGCTTCCTGTCAGCTGGTTAGAGGGATGCCTTTGTTTATTCTGTACTTCTTTCTCGCTTGCACACACTTGTAATCTCAGTTTAATGAAGGCATTGGAGAGTGACCATAGCCATTTGGCTTGATTTGGCCTGAAATGCTTTGTGTTCCGTTGTTACCACTGTTTTAGTTCCAGCCAGTGGTTTGAAGCACAGCTGGCTGATTGCTGCCTCATGCTTCAGTACACAGCGCTGACTTGTCAGAGTCTCTTGATTGCACTTGTTACTTCACTAAGGGCAAGTTTTATTTGGGCAGACAGACTTATAGCAGTGCAAGGATGTCTGGTTGCAAAACACAACCAATACCAGAAAGATAAGGTAGGGTAGGTACATAGTGTTTCTGCACTTCTGCTTAGGCAAGACATTACATTTAAGGTATTTGATGGACGCTCTTATCCAGCAACTGAACAACAGCAGTGGTCCTGGGATTCAAACTCAAAACCTTCTGATCAGTAGTCAAACACCTTTAACCACTAAGCTACCACATCCCCCAAAGATGGCAAGAGGAGGGTTTTCTGTCTGTGCTTAGAAACTCTGGGGCATTCAGGTGTTTGGGCAGCTAGGGTAAGTTAATTCCACCAACAGGGAAATGGTACAGAGACAAGTCATGATGCTTAACTGTGTCCCTCATGACTTGGCTCCAAGGATGGTGGCTCCAAGGATGGTGACTGAACCATACTTGAGACTCAGGGGGCTTGAGGTACAGTTCAGGACTTGACAAGAAGAGGAATGACACAGTAACTAGGAGCCAGGCAAGATACTAGAGGACCTACACAGGTACCCTGAGGTATTCTTGGAGGAAATGTCAAATGTCTGAACGCAAGACCTCCCAAAACTAAAATCATCCCTTTGGTAGGCAGCAGACAGTGATATCTTGGCATAAAGGTACAAGCTAAAGATAATGTTTTAGAGACTATATGATGTAATGGATAACCCAATCAGGTGGGTTATGTCACCTTCATTGTCCCGGCTTGCAACCCAACCCAATTATACTATCTATCCATTTAGCTCTAGAGTCTAATGATGATATTTAATGTTGGAGAGAAAAAATGAAAATGGCCTTGTGGGTTTGGTTTTATTCAGTCTCTGAAAGCCACCAGAATGGCCTCTGGGAAGATCAGGCTGCTGTGCTATGGATCAGTCATAAAGAATTAATGTCACCTGAAGGCAGATCAGCCAGGAGTGAGTTGTGGGGGTCAAGCCTCAAGTAACCTCATCCCATGGCTCAGAGAGTCTGATATCCATTGGACATTTTTCTGGCTATAAGATTTGTACAGTTGTTTCTGACAAGTTTAATACAATGAGCTTCTCAAAGATACTAGTTACTGGAATTTAATGAAATTTCAAAAGGGGAAATATCAGATAAACAGACTTGTCCCGTGTCCTGTGCTTCTTGGGACTTAACACACTCCTGGTGTTGTTTGGAAGCAGCCTGAGAGACCGGGATAGACCATGAATGAAGACCAAAAGGAAAGTTAACACCACCAACCAAACAGCCTTAGCCGATCTGATCTGTTCTTCCAGCATCCTGCCTCCAGATTTATTTGTATAAATCTTCTACTTTGTTTAGACTGGAACGCTTTCTTCTATTCAGACCAGGTGCAGACTCCTAAAAAACTGAATCCAACATTAACAGATGACTGGTACCGGTGCAGGTTCTGCTTATTATACACAGCATGTGGCGGCACCTTTTCATAAATGATGTAAACTGCTATATGGTTAAGACCTATTAAACAGGAGTACAGCATTAGCGAGAAAGAGAGCTAGTGCGAACGAGCGTGTGTTTGTGTGAGAATGATGTGAAGTGAGTGGATCATTTAGTCTGTATTCCGTCTCAGTAAAAACAGATGGAGCCCTGTGGAGCTGAGAGTCGTAAAACTTGTTATTTTTTTTCTTCATACATATGCAAACGAAACATTTGGAGGAAACATAACCCTCGAAAAACATTCACTAACAATGCGTCAGGCATTTTGGGATTTGCGAATCAGCGCTAGTTCCAGCTCGCGGGGCTTTTCACGCTTTTTGAAGTTAAATTGGTTCAGAAAAAAAAAACCACGGCCGACTGAAACGACTTGCTCCTTAGCCTTTCCTTCATTTTCCCCCTCCTCAACCTTAATCCTTTTACCCCCGAAATAATTCTCATTGCCATCAGGACACATTTAACCTTAAACCAACATCCACTTCAGTAAGCACTCAGCACCGATTTGCTCTCCTCTATCAGCCACGGGCTCCACTCCATGACTGCTTCCTGTTGGCACATTAATTAATATCGCCCTCTGTTTCACGTGGCCCGGGGCATCGGGGTTAACGGCTGCTCTTATTGTTTTAGTAAAGTGCTCTTCACTCTCTGGCAGACTCCCAGCTTCCCTTTTTCTCCCTCCTGCCCCACAACTCTCCCAGCTCCACATCATTTCCTCCTATCACCGGAGCACATGCATAATTGATCCGGGTGCAAAGAGTGGAATTACGATGATCCCGAGAAAAAAAAAACTTTTTTTTTTTGGTGTAACCATTTCAGGTTGGATGGTTGCAAAGCGTCCAGCAGGGAAGCTGAAAACTTTTGAGTGTCAAAGTCAAAAAGGAGGGCAGATGTGGCCCTTTCCCTGGAGAGACATGCAGCATTGCTGTGAAATCTGTAGAGTTTTAATGAGAGTTTCAACACACTGTGGTCTGCTCAGTGGGACTCTTATTAGGAAAGAGAAATTCTTATTGCAAATTGCTGCTAAAGGACACAGTGGGTGAACTGTTTAAAAAATACATATAAACCAGAAAGTTAGCTCAGAGTCTAATATGATTAATAGTGTCATTGGTTAATGCTGGTTGCTGTCCAGTGCTGATTGCTGATGATTAATATAATATAATACCATAATGACATCATCACTCAATTCATGATTCTGATTGGTCAGAAGCTTTTAATTTATGTCTATAATATATTTAATATCCATACACGCATTCTAATAAGTTAATGTTTCTGTTGATATGATTTTATTTTTATCTTTTATGGAAGGAGTCTCCAATATCACCGGTCTGACCAGCTAGTTCTTTTATATTGTGAACTCATGACTGCTTATGACTGTTTATAGCGTCTACATTGCACACTCAGTCAGAACAGGAGCTTGTTTCATGGATCGCATTCAATGTAACTGTAAATGGATAAAAAGTACAAGTTCTTTAATGAATAATCAACTTTAAAGGGGTTTTAGTGGAAAATAATCATCTGGTTGCTGATTGTTTTTCAATAACGGCACAACATGGAGTGTGTCATTCCTTACAGTTTGTGATGGTTTGAAGGATTTAATCCAAATACAAAGGTTGACGTCAGACACAAATCCGTTAAAAAACATACTTGTTCCTTTCTCCATTATTTTTCCCAGTACCCCATTCAGTACCTAGAGAACAAACGTGAAGCCGAAGCATAACACAGGAAGGCAAAAAAAAAGTGTATTTATGAAAGGTTATCCACTGTGTTTCAGTTGCTCAAGCATCTGTTTCCACACCTTCTGCGAGCCACGATCGATCGAAACAGATATATTTCACTAGAGTTTGCTGGGTTTTTTTTCCAGCTCGGCCGTCCGATAATGAACAGCGCATGTCTCGCTCTTTCTCTCAACCTCCATCTACACACTCGCAAAGTAAAGTGCGTTTTAACTGCGCTGGAAGATAATGAAGCATGCTTGAAAAATAGACAGACATCCAATATTACTCCAGCATTTCAACAGCATAGGTGTGTGTGTGTTTATGTAGCTACATTTCAGCACTGCTATAAATCCAGGATGTTTGTAGTGGTGAGCTGAGTGGCCTGCTGAAAGGTTGATATATGGGTTGAAAAGGTGACTTGCTACTGTTATATATATTGAGATGCAGTTTTCACTCTTTATTTCTCTTGCACTATTTCTCCTCTCTCACCTGCCTGCCTGAGAATATTGATTCCCTCGTCTTTTCCGAGGCCCTTTAAAGGTGACTGACTGTGTGACCTTCCCATCCGTTCCATTAGGGGTATTACAAACCAATCCAATCTACTACACCTACACAAGTGCCCCTAGTTTATAACACACACACACACATACATATTTTACAGAGCCGCTAAATCAGGACCTTATTTCTTAATATCAAAGCTGGTCATAAGGAACAAAGTCATAACTGAGATTATTAACATGAATCTTATCTAAATCTGAATCTCTCTCTCTTTCTCTCTCTCTCTCTCTCTCTCTCTCTCTTTCTTTATTAAAGAAATTACAATCCTTACACACCAGATAGAGATCTGCATGCAAAAAGTGATATGGAGGCGTATATGAGATGAGCTGAGGTCCACCTATGGTCAATGAGTTGCTTTTTCAAATCATAGTCTGATTCACAAAAAATAAATAAATAAAATAAAAATATATATACATAGAAATGAATACACAATTTAAAAAATGTTATATAACAATATAATAATATTATTCTAATATAATTTATAATAATATCTAAGAGAATTTCTATTATATAAAAATATCTATTATATATATATATATATATATATTGGGATTGCAAAACAAAAACTTTAAAAAAATAATTGAAATTATAATATATTGGAATAATAGGAAAATTAATAATATTTGGAGTAATATAAAATTGAATAAAATCGGAATAAAAAATAGTAATATTTATTTATTATATATTTAATATATATTATATTATTTTAACAATTTATATATATATATATTTTTATTAATAAAAAAAAACCCTCTTGTGTTGAGGCACTAAAAACATCCTAAATTCGGAACGAAAATAACGAACTGAATTTGAAAAGAAAAGAATAAAAGACTTAAGAATAAAGAATAAACGTGTGACAGGCAGAGTACACAAAGTTTTCAGAGAAACACTTGGAAGTCAGATAGACTGACAGGAAGTCAGATCATCACTCTTTACATCCGCGGTGAACTGAAAAGCACCTCAGAAACAACAATAGCAATAATAATAAACAAACAAACACATAAACAAACTCCAGCAACTAGAATTCAAGTTTTGTCTGCTATAGACGTGCTTTGAGTCTCATTCAAAATCTCTGGCTGCTGATCACAGAGCAGTCCGGCTTCTTTCCTGTTAATAAAAGAAACACAGCAGTGTGTCCGTGTGTGTGTGTGTGTGTGAGAAAGAGGCGTCCCTATAAACTCTAATCAGAAGGAATGGACTCGGGTGAGAGGACATGAAGAGGAAAGGAGGAAGCTGTGCCACTGTCTCAGCTTGTTGTTGCGTCTCCAGTCCCATCAAGCTGGGCAGCCAGAAAGAACGGACAAACTCGCTTGTATTTCATGGCATGATGGCTCCGAAGGCGCACTCCATTTCCAGCTATTAACACCGAGCTAGAGTGAGAGAGAGAGAGAGAGAGAGAGAGAGAGAGAGAGAAAAGTGTTTTGACTTAAAACTGTTGAAAAAATAACTCGACTTCTACGTCGGCTAGCGATGAAAGAAAGTTAAACATTTAAATCGTGTTTGATTTATAGCATGGAAAGTTTTGGATGGTCTGGTTGAAAAATCGGTCATAACAAACGCAAATTTCAGCATTTAGCCAGAGCTAAGTTGCACGCTAGCCTTGTTTATGTCATCTTTCGATCCGGAGCCCGAAGCGCCAGAGCTAAAAGTTGATTAATCTGGCAACAAGTGTAAATAGGATCATTACTGAGGGTTTAACAGGACACTGCTGCATGTGATTAGCACCAGTGGAAAAACACCAGAGCGAGAGAGAGAGAGAGAGAGAGAGAAAGCGAGAGCATGTATTTTGTAATCCTCTCACGTACACAGAATATTTTTTCCTCTTTTGCAGCTTTTTAAAAGGCGGCTTGCAGGCCTAGTTGCCTCTAATTGGAGTGCGGTATGAAATGTGTCATTTGCTACACATCAATGCTGAATGGTGGCAATGGGTTGGAGAAAAAAAAAACAGACACAAGGCCTCATTATCTGTTAGCTTTCTGTGCAATGTGGATAATTTCTGCTGTGCGATATCTTGCCGTAGAGTCTACACACCGAAATGTGGATTCGAGTGTTGCTCCTTGTGCTTGATTTCCTAAACTGTATGACGTAATGCCTCTGAGACTGTAAAAGCACAAATTTTCAGCATCCACATGAGTTTCTCTCTAATTTCCTTAGTTATTTTGTTGCATCCCTGCATCTCGGATCATAAAAAGAGCTAAAATTTAAAGTAACAGCCTAAAATGGTGCCTGTATTCAGCTGCAGTCAGCCATTTTAGCCCAGGGAGCTACTTTGTAGGCGGAGCTGGCTAACATTACCTCAGGTGCTACCTAAACAGCGCTAAACTTTTAGCGCTCAGTGTTCAGCCATGATCCTGATCAGGATTCCGAAAGTAACAAACAAATAAATACAATATTTGTTTGAGAAGGAAATCAGAGCTACATTACGATTAGCAGCTGAAACGTTAGCTAGCGACTTGCTTCGTTTTCCGTCTGAAGTATTATGTTATTATATAAATCGTATCTAGACGGAAAGCTAAGCTAGCTTGGACTTAACAATCTTAGCTATCAGATGACAGTGTTGTCATGGTTTTTTTGCCACCATCCTTCTTTACTCTTATTGTTCTACATATTTGCTGTTTTTAATCCAATATGGCCGCCACTCAGCTGTTCATTAGACCGGAGCGCATGTGGTCAGCGGTGGGGTCACGTCACCTCTGATCTGTCCTCGCTTCTCCTCTCTGCCCCCTTACCTTTGACCTTTGCGCAGGGGCTGGACCTTGACTGCAGTCGTGACCTTGACCCTTTAATTGGGTTAGTGTTAGTGACAGCTGCCTTCATTGATCCCAGTTACTCCGAGCCAAGAGTCATAGATCTCCATAGCCGTTCATCATCGGCTTGTGTAATGTGTTATGACGACCGTCGAGTTAAACACGTGTTAAAAATGTGGAGATGTGTGTAGGAGCATTAGGATTTCATTTTGTAAATAAAAACCTTCATAATACAACAAAGGTATTAAAAGGAGAAGTTTATTATCATATAATATGTATAAAGGCTCGTTACATCAGGTGTCATAAAGACTTGCTTTCTGCATGACATAGGCTTATTCAGAACAGTCATAGATCATAGGTTGATTCATGTATTTAAAAATGTGCATCAGTTCAGAGCTACACAGAGTTCACCTAGACATTACAGAGTGTTTCACTGGAATTAGTTTTCATAAAGCTCTTATAAGCTCTCATATATATATGAGAGAAAAGATTCATAGCTGTGGCCAGGTCATCTGGTGTCCATGAAACTTTTATAAACGAATCTCAGAGGTGTGTGTGTGTGTGTATGTGTGTATGTGTGGGTGTGTTTTGTGGTTAGGGTGTGAGTCAGACACCGGTCACTGTTGGTGTGTGTGATGACCCATCAGGCATTCCCAAAAGATGGGCTGACTCATCCATGGAGTGAAAACTGAAAGAGAGAGAGAGAGAGAGAGAGGGAGCGCATGTGAGAGAAGATTTTGAAAGACCACTACGATGACTCTTAAATGAGGCAGCAGTGTTTTGTGACGATGTTACAATAACATTAGGATAGATAGATAGATAGATAGATAGATAGATAGATAGATAGATAGATAGATAGATAGATAGATAGATAGATAGATAGATAGATAGCAAGCAAAAATAGATGGATAGTAAGAAAGAAAGAAGGTGGGAGGAATGGATAGAGAGATAGATGAGCGAGAAGATAGACAGACTGATGGATGGATGGATGGATGGATGGATGGATGGATGGATGGACCAGCAGGATGGATGGGCAGGCAGGTAGATAGATAGATAGATAGATAGATAGATAGATAGATAGATAGATAGATAGATAGATAAAAAGCAAGCAAAAATAGATGGAAAGAAAGAAAGAAAGAAAGAAAGAAAGAAAGAAGGTGGGAGGGAGGGATAGAGATATAGATGAGCGAGAAGATAGACAGACTGATGGATGGATGGATGGATGGATGGATGGACCAGCAGGATGGATGGGCAGGCAGATAGATAGATAGATAGATAGATAGATAGATAGATAGATAGATAGAAAGCAAAAATAGATGGAAAGAAAGAAAGAAAGAAAGAAAGAAAGAAAGAAAGAAAGAAAGAAAGAAAGAAAGAAGGTGGGAGGGAGGGATAGAGATATAGATGAGCGAGAAGATGGATAGATGGATGGATGGCCCAACAGGATGGATGGATGGATAGATAGATAGATAGATAGATAGATAGATAGATAGATAGATAGATAGATAGATAGACAGACAGACAGACAGACAGACAGACAGACAGACAGAGAGGCATGAAACTACCCTTGAGAGAAAAGTCACATGGCTTTGACAATGGTGTTAATAAACACCATTAAACACCGTTAAGAAACTTAAGCATAAAAAAATCTAACTTGTAACTAATATATAAATAATCAAATATATCTAAAAAAAAAAATAAGGTCAGTATCTCTCCATCACTCCATCACTCCACCTCGTCATCGATTATTTTCCTTTTTCCTCCGTACACACTCGTGATTATTATTTCTTTATTATTGTGTGATGATGTAACGATGCTGTATGATGGAATCATTGTGTTTAGACTTTGTGTTTTTCTGGGTCACAATGTTTGTGCTTTAGCTTGCTCTTGTGTGTGTGTGTGTGTGTGTGTTTGTTCCTCATCCTGGCCTGGGGGATTATCCGTATCGTCTCGAGTGTCACCTTTTACACACAAACATCAGTACAAAGTCAGATTACAAACTTTTGTTTAGAATGATACTAAATCTGATGAAAACCTAACCGAGGCTAACTCTTCCTCCTTAGTTAGCGCTCGTGCTGACGTTTCCTAGCATCCCCGTGGCGATACTCGAACCGTGTGTGTGTGTGAGAGAGAGAGTTTTAGCGGCCTTAATCTCTCCATCTCATTCCGAGCTGCTCTGCCTTTCGCCGATGGATATCAGATTTCTTCCTAATCAGATAGGAGCGCATCTTCTCCTCTCTCACAACAAGACAATACGGCCGTTTCCTCCCGTTTCACACCGCTATCTCGTCCCGCTGCTCGTCTCTCAGATAAGCTCGACTGAGAGGTGTGTTATTGGACGATTTGCCGATTATGAGTCCATGATTGCGATAGTATTCTGTAAATACGTGTAAGTCTTTCTTATTTATTTATTTATTTATTTATTTATTTATTTATTTATTTTCTTCTAAACCCAGCATAACCAGTTTAGAAGATGATCCTAGTCTTAAATCCTCACAGGTATATCTCCCTCACTCACAATTGTGGTTTAGTCTTTAAAGTTTTATGTTACCACTTAGCCTCTCTCTCTCTCTCTCTCTCTCTCTCTCTTTCTCTCTCTTTTTTCTTTTTCCTCATTTCATTTCCTGTTTTCTCGGCCGCCCGGTCACGCCACGTCTTCTCGTCACGTTCAACTTTGAAGACCCTGGAGGATTATCCCTGCTCAGCCATCGCCTCATCTCTTACCCCTTTTTCCACCTTCCCTCCTTCTCGCTCTTAATCTCCTTCTCCCTCCTTTCATCCTCCACCTCTCTCTGATTTCGGCTTCTTGATTTTTTTTTTTTTTTGTATTCTTGAGATGAAAGTCTCGGCATGACTCCATTCTTTGCGATGAATGAGTCCAAATGAAGAGGGGCTTGGCAGGACCCCTCACCCCTCGCTCCACACACACACACACACACACAGTTTCTTTGCTGCAGGGAGAGAAGCCAGATCCGGGGTCAGGGTGGAGTTTTGGGGCTCACAAGCGGTTCGATGTATGACTACGGTGTAAAGAAAAAAAAATTGTCCCGAGGCCTTGTGTGATTTATAAATTTTTTTTGCTTTATTATTAAACAGTAATCCGGACAGCTGTTCTGGAAAAGCGCCTGTGCCCCTTTAATACAGCACCTCGCAGCGGCAGGCGGCCTTTGTAGCCGAGGCCCGTGTGTCCGCCGGAGACCCCTCATTACACACACACACACACACTCAGACGGACGCACATGTGCGTCAACACACTGGTGTCACTTTCATGATTACGATGACGCACAGCATGGCATCGCTTCCTCGCAGCACAGGGTCACAGCGCTGCAGCGTCTGCGTGTAATATAGGGGTGGAATATATAAGATTCCTCGGATATTAATCACGTCTTTATGTGTCATAATAATTAATGACTCGGACCCAAGCTGCAGCTGTAGCCCCTGTTCTACAAGCTTAGTGTCTTTAACAGTAACATATTCACACACACACACAGACACACACACGCACACACACACACACACACACACACACACTGACAAGCTCTCGGTCTCTTTACCTTCAGCTGCTTTGTGATAGAGCTGTGACTCACTGGGGGAGATCTCGTGGCCAGACACACGCCTCCCAAACACTAATTAGGCCTCAACAGCCTGACAACTTTACTCTCAGTGTCCTGCAGAAAAAAAGCATTCAGTGTGCTGATCTCTGTCCTCCACATCCACCTCCAGACAGACAGACAGACAGTTACATACACACATACATACATACATTCTGTAGATACATAGATGCATAGATAGATAAACAGATGGACAGACTGATGGATGGATGGATGGATGGATGGATGGATGGATGGATAAATAGACAGCTAGACAGTCAGTCTGGCTGATAGATAGATAGATAGATAGATAGATAGATAGATAGATAGATAGATAGATAGATAGATAGATAGATAGATAGTCAGTCAGTCAGACGGGCAGACACAGAGAGAGAGAGATGGACAGACAGACGGATGATAGATAGATAGACATAGAGACAGTCAGGCAGGCAGACAGAGACGGACAGAGAGCCAAGGCAGACGGAGAGACAGACAGACAGAGAGGCAAGGCAGACAGAGAGACAGACAGTGAGGGGGATGTGGTTATTATTTAGGCGTGACTTTGATGTGTGTGTGATGTGAGCAGAGCAGAAACACTAAGCTGAGGTGTGTGTGTGTGTGAGAGACTCTGTAGTTTACATGCCGAGTTAATAAGGTCTTTAAATAGACGGCGCGGGGACGAGACTCTGGGCTTCTTTCAGCTCGTCTCTGCTGCACAAATTGCACTACTGAGCTTTAGAGAAATATCAAAGCGGCCCACGGTCTAACCCAGCCTCTCGTTATGTGACGCTCCGTTTTACCTGCCTGCGGTCAAATCAGACAACCACAGCGTGTGTGCGTGTGTGTGGGTGTGTGGGTGGGTGGCTTGGGTGTGTGTCATTCTACATATATTTTTTTAAATAACTGGATCCAGCAGTCTAAACTTTTTGAACACACACACACACACACACACACTGATGCACTGTTGTCGTATTTTCTCATTATAATTTTTTCTCCCACATATTTTTTCTTCTTCCTTCACTGGCCGATTTGTCGCCATCAGCGGCTCCATGATTGTGATTTGACTCGAGTGACCGGACCGATCCGGATATCTGATAAGCTCTGTTTCTGAACTCTGATTTTTCTCTCCGTGTTCACGTGTTCATGACGGTAACTGAATTGGCTACGCTGCACTGCCTCAAAGTGTGAGCGAGTATGTGTCACATGATGGCCTGGGGATGGATGGATGGACAGATAGATAGAAAGAAGGAAGGAAGGAAGGAAGGAAGGAAGGAAGGAAGGAAGGGAAAACAGATAGATAGATAGATAGACAGATAGATAGATAGATAGATAGATAGATAGATAGATAGATAGATAGATAGATAGATAGATAGATAGATAGATAGATAGATAGAGATGATGAAACAGAATAGAAGTGTAAACTCCAGATCCACTGAAGCTATTACTGAAGATCTGTGTGTGTGTGTGTGTGTGTGTGTGTGTGTCTCCGTTGACCTTTCACTTGTATATCGTGTAGACACGGACCCCACAAAGTGTGATGGATAGGAAAACCGAGGCTTGTCTCACTCTCTCACTTTATCCATCTGTCTGTCTTTCTCTGTATCTTTGTGTTCCTCTATATCATCTTGTATTTTTCTCAGCCTGTCTATCTGTCTGTCTGTCTGTCTGTCTGTCTCTCTCTCTCTCTCTCTCTCTCTCTCTGTGTCTGATCTCTGTGGTAATGAATCCTTCCTGGCAGTGAGGCCACAGTGATTAAGAGCTGTTTACTGCTGGGAGACAGACATTGTCCTTTTTTTTTTTTTTAACTTGTTTTTCTTTCTCCTCTCCAGTTGCTGGCCCTTAAAAGGAAACTCCACCCAGACTCACATTAAACACGCTTAGACTGAGAGATTTCTCCTCTTTAATGAATCCGCTTGATAATTTCCTGGTTGCTCTGATATTTTTGGAGAAGACTCAAAGTTCCACACTGCTGTTTGAGTTTATAGACGAGGAAGGAAGTGAGAGAGCTGGACGGAGGAGAGAGAGTGAGAGAGCTGGATGGAGGAGAGAGAGTGAGAGAGCTGGACGGAGGAGAGAGAGTGAGAGAGCTGGATGGAGGAGAGAGAGTGAGAGAGCTGGACGGAGGAGAGAGAGTGAGAGAGCTGGATGGATTAAAGCGCCGCCGCATCAGTTTATATGTTTTGTATAGTATTGTATCTTGTTACTAAGGTGCCGAAACACAAGAATTTCCCTCATCCATCTATCTATCTATCTATCTATCTATCTATCTATCTATCTATCTATCTATCTATCTATCTATCTATCTGTCTGTCTGTTTGTCTATCTATACATTTTCCCTCCCGCCTTTCTTTCTTTCTTTCTTTCTTTCTTTCTTTCTTTCTTTCTTTCTTTCTTTCTTTCTTTCTTTCTTTTCATTTCAATCCCTCAATACTTTCTATCTATCTATCTATCTATCTATCTATCTATCTATCTATCTATCTATCTATCTATCTATCTATCTATCTATCTATCTAAATCTTGCTCAGAGCACAGCATTGTGGATCATGTGGGAAAGAAAAAAAAGCACAAAAAGTCAGAGGTTAATTGTTAAAGATTGCTAAGCATGTTATTAACTCAAACCATAGAGCGTGTGTGTGTGTGTGAGTGTGTGTGTGTGTGTCAGGTGACAGTTTTGAAGTGTGACATTTCTGTGTATCAGTTCTGCGTGTTTGTTGACAATGCGGTTTTTAGAGGTTGGAGAAGGCACGTAATCCTTGTCTGTTTGAAAAGGTTGACGTTTCCGAAAGATGCTTTTTCCGCTTTGTTTGTTTGAACGTGTGTGTGTGTGTGTGTGTGTGTGATGGAGATAGCCTTTGTTTAATGAGCATCAGGGTTTTTTCCCCCAGTTGCTCGGTATCAGGCAAGTACAGCCGTCTGCGTCTGCGTCTCTGCTCCATATGTACAAATACTAATGAGGCCATTGGTCATTATAGATGACAACAACACGCTGCCGTCGTCAAACCCGCACGTATTTCTTTAGCATAAAAACAGGCGTCGCATGTAATAAATATTCATGACATTTCACAGCTGTGCTATACACGACCGGTTCGCTGCTGATGACTGAAATCACGTTCACGTCATAACTACAGATGTCCTGCTTTCATAAGGTACAAAAATTACTTCAGTATTTTAATTAAACCCTTAAATTGACTGTATAGAGTTACGTTTTTATTTGTTAAACTTATTAATGAAGCTTAAAAATCAAATTTTTTAACAAATAACAGAATTATTCTGAGATTTCCGTGTCTCTGGGTTTTTGTGTTAAATTCAGGATCCAGAAAAAAAAGCTCTCCAGGTCAGGCAGAGCAAACTTTTAGCAACACAAAGCTAGCTGACTAAATTATTTTTCAAAAGTTCTTACACAATACACATATATTTTGTATATAAATGTATCATAAATGACTTTAGTCATTATAGCACTAAATAAGGTCCACAACTCCACAATTATGGCTAAAATGGAGGACATTTTAGCAGCAGAACCTGCATAGCAAGCTAACTAGCTAACTTAGCTTGTTTTTATTTATTTGTAAACAGTTTTGCCTTCTGTTAAATCAATTTCGGCAAATATTACGAAGAAAATGAGAATTTTATGCCCAGAAATCCCACCTGTAACACATTCTGGCTAGTTTAGCCTGAATTAGCTAGTCAGATAGCTAGGATAGCTAATGCTAGTGATATTAAGGCATGTATTAGCGGTTGATAATATTACATATAAACTTTTGTCGTATTCACAACCTCAAAAGTTGTAAATTTGATCATTGTATGATAGGACAACATGGAAGCTGGAAATTGTAAGCAATGAGGACCTACACCTGGAGCTAACTAGCTAACTTAGCTTTTTTTTTTTTTTTTAGCATGAATGAGCAAGACAGATTGCTAGGATAGCTAATGCTAGTGATTATTATTTGGCATTCAGTTCATGTTTTGAAGAATATTGGTCTTGTGGTAATCACAACCTCAGAAGTTGTATATGTTTAGAGAATTTTATGATACATAGAAGCTTGATATTGTTAGCAACAGGTCCTACACATAATGCTAGCTTGCTAATGTCACTCGGTGTTAGGTTTATTCTTCAAACACCTTAAAGATCTACCTCAGAATATGACAATATTTTAAAAGTTTCCGATCATTTCTCTTAATTTTCTGTTACTTGTGTCTACTTCAGCATCAGATAGCTAGTCACGTAGCTGGGATAGCTAATGCTAGTTTTGCTATTCTACTTTTTTAGGTCATGTATTTGAGATTTTCACATATGAAAGATTTTGATGATGATGGAGATAAAAAACACCAAGTCTAAGATATTGAATTCTCCCTTGTGTGATAGATTCAGGCTAGTTTAGCAGCAAATATCTAGCTAGATAGCTAATGTCAGTGAAATAATAATAAGAATATATTATACAAAATATTAAATATTTTTACTAATAATTACCAGATATTTACAAATAAAAATTGCCTGATTAGCTTACAATGTTTGTTTCTAAATATAATCATGGTAGTTTAATTGTTAGCATTGACACTAAATGCAATTAACGACTCAATCTAGCCAGTAAGAGCGTTTTTCTCGTCATTTATTAACACAACTGAGGTAAATGTTGATGTTCTTGCTACTTTTATCTCATTTCCATGCTTCATTCTTCCCAAGAAAACTTTCATCGTACAAAATTGTTGGTCTCTATACTCACTGTCTATATTTCCCAGTCACCTAGCAACAGTGTTCTTTTTTTTTATTATTGTAATTTGCATATCCATGTATATTCATCACTCCTGGCCTTTCTTTTAATGAGGGTAAAGGTGTAGCGATGTTCTTACATTGTTATTTTGGAAATGTTCAGCGCTAGTTTAGTGGAACATTTGTCTCTCATTACCTTTAGCACAGATTTTGTTTTTGTCTTTAATGGATTTCGGGCTGGTTTGGGTCAAACGGCTGCCGAGTGTAATGTTTCTGTGCTGAAACATTACCGTTGTGCAGTGAACTTTGCTCGCCTGTTTGTGTGTGTGTGTGAGAGAGAGAGAGACAGTGTGTGTGTGTGTTGTGTAATGTATGTCTGCGGTGTCTCTGATGGTCTGTTTGGCTCACACGTCCATCACCGATGTCCCTGAGCTTAATACCATTATATCAGGCCACTTACTGCTATTCCCATGTGTATATTTGCACCCGTCGTCTCTCTCTCTCTCTCTTCACACACACACACACACACACACACACACACTACTCTCTGGAAGTGCAGGTCAGTGACCATATGTCAGTGTTGGTTCAATACTCCAGCAGCTGCCTATGATCTTCCAGCCTGAGTGCGCCACTTTATAGATCTGACCCCTCGTGAGTGGGTACATGCACTTAAGCCTAGTGATAATGTTTATTACCGTATACACAAACACAGACACACACGCACACAGGCTTCTCGTCCTCGTCTTCACCCCTCAGGGCTGCATAATAACCTGCTGCTGCTGTTCTTCTTTTTTAGTTCCTGATTTGTACTTCCAGCCTGGAAATAGTCATAAAGGGAAGGAGAACTTGGTCTGTTTACTCCGCTGAGGGACAGACAGAGGAACACTGTGTGGATTCACAGCATTTATATGCTGAAAAGTTGTAGCTTATTTGCTGCTCTCTCACAGCGGAGAGTGTGGCGTATTTATTGTCATAGCCTAGATAGACAGATAGATAGATAGATAGATAGATAGATAGATAGATAGATAGATAGGTAGATAGATGGATGGATGGATGGATGGATAGAGGGATGGATAGAGGGATAGATAGATAGATAGATAGATAGATAGATAGATAGATAGATAGATAGATAGATAGATGGATAGAGGGATAGATAGATAGATAGATAGATAGATAGATAGATAGATAGATAGATAGATAGAACCCAGACAGACAGACACACAGTCAGTCTGGCAGATAGATAGATAGATAGATAGATAGATAGATAGATAGATAGATAGATAGATGGATAGAGGGATTGATAGATAGATAGATAGATAGATAGATAGATAGATAGATAGATAGATAGATAGATAGATAGATAGATAGATAGAACCCAGGCAGACAGACAGACAGTCAGTCAGTCTGGCAGATAGATAGATAGATAGATAGATAGATAGATAGATAGATAGATAGATGGATAGAGGGATAGATAGATAGATAGATAGATAGATAGATAGATAGATAGATAGATAGATAGAACCCAGACAGACAGACACACAGTCAGTCTGGCAGATAGATAGATAGATAGATAGATAGATAGATAGATAGATAGATAGATAGATAGATAGATAGATAGAACCCAGACAGACAGACACACAGTCAGTCTGGCAGATAGATAGATAGATAGATAGATAGATAGATAGATAGATAGATAGATAGATAGATAGATAGATAGATAGACGGATAGATAGATAGATAGATAGATAGATAGATAGATAGATAGATAGATAGATAGATAGATAGATAGATAGAACCCAGACAGACAGACAGTCAGTCTGGCAGATAGATAGATAGATAGATAGATAGATAGATAGATAGATAGATAGATAGATAGATAGATAGAGGGATGGATGGAGCACACAAGAGGAGGAAGCTAGAGGAGGATGAGCTGCAGCACATCCTCATTTCAGCACCACTGTTGGAACTGATGTTTATAAATGTAGCTCATGGGGTGTAGACAGAGTGAGAGTGTGATTTAAATGGATGAAGAATTTACACGTCAGTTTGCACGTGAAATTGTGAAGAGTCAATTGTGTGTGTGTGTGTGTGTGTGTATATATATGCAAGTGTGTTTGTGGGTGTATGTGTGTGTGTCTGCGCATGTGTATGACACTGGCCAGGTCACACACTTCAGCAGTGATTTCCTGCTGTCTCAACTCTGTGTGTACATCCTGTGTGCATATGTGTGTGTGTGTGTGTGTGTGTGTGTGCTTAGCATGACCTGTAGACTCTGATCTCTCCAGCTGTTACACACTAGGAGCATATGTTCCATTTTTGCCCGTGTGTGTGTATGTGTGTATGTGTTCGTGTGTGTGTTTGGGCTCATGTAGGGCTCATTATTTATTTGTGCTATTAGGAATTAATGCACCTGCCTCACTCCTTATCTTGGGGCTGTAATAGCATAAATAGATCTTATTATTTATAGTCAGTATTATTTATTTGTTTATTAGGGTTATTTAGACAATCTGTGTGCTTTAAATCAATACTTTATCCTTTTAACAAACAGTAAGCAACATGTTTTGAGTGGAACACTGTGAACATTATGAGGCTGTTCTAGTACAGTACTGCTCTATTTTAGCCAGAGTTAGCTGCTAGCTACAATGTTTATCTGCAGTCTCTTTCATCAGAGTTACCTAGCAACTAATTTACCTCACAATCTTTATTAAATATCTACTAGCTGCTTTTCATCTACAGTATTTTTCTTGACCTTTAGCAGATAGCTAATGTAGTTAGCTAGCAGCTAATTTCCACATGCAGTCATCTTCACAAGTGTTACCTAGTAGCTACCCTAGTATTGCACTTTCTCTCTCTCTCTCTCTCTCTCTCTCTCTCTCTCTCTCTCTCTCTTTAAATAGAGTTAGCTGGCAGCTAATTTCTATATTCGACTACTGGCTACTTTTCATCTGCAGTCTTCATAAGAGTTAGTTAATTTCCATCTGAATTTTTCCACTGTGGTTAGCTAATAGCTCATTTCCGTCTGAACTCTCTCCCTCTCCCTCTCTCTTAAAATAGTTAGCTAAGATAGTCATCTGCAGTCTTTTTCATGAGAGTTAGCTTTTAGCTTATTTCCCTTTGAACTCTTTTTCAATGTAGCTAGCTAGTAGCTAATATCCACTGGCACTCTTTTCCACCAGATTTTGCTGCTAGCTAATTTCCACTTGCAGTATTTTTCACTAAAGCAAACTGCTAGTTAATTTCACTGGCTAATTTTATTAATTTTACTAATTTTAATTTTTATTTGTGCTCTCTGTCTCTCTCTCTCTCTCTCTCTCTCTCTCTCTAAAATAGTCATCTGCAGTCTTTTTCATGAGAATTAGCCGGGAGCTAATTTCCACCTGCAGTCCTTTTCACCGCAGTTTGCTGCTAGCTACTTTCCATCTGTTTGCGAATGTGTTGTACTTTAGCTTGCGACTGACATGCAAATGTTCATTTTAGCATTGAGAATCAATAAACGTGTGTGTGTGTGTGTGTGTAGCTTAGTGATATATTATTGATGGTCACTTTATGTTTAATACATTCACATATTTTGTTGATGTAAATAATTCAGCCTGCACTCTGTTGAGCTGAGTGTGTATACATGCCTGAGTCAGCAGAGGCATCCCTCAGGGGTGTGTATGCGGACACGTGTGTGTGTGTGTGTGTGTGTGTGTGTGTGTGTTTGGATGGTGTAAGACCTGAGAAGAGCCCTTTTTCCTCCACAGAGACTAGGCTTTTCCATCAGGGCTCACCCTGATGACGCTTGGAGGGAGGGCGTGTGTGTGCGTGCGTGTGTGTGTGTGTGTGTGTGTATGTGTGTGTGTTTGTGAAACTCCTCCATGTCTGGGCTTGCGCTTAAGGCACATCGGGTATTCTGTGTGGAAGGGGTCAGTAGATATCTTTCCACTGTTTATTAAGTTAATTCTGTATCAGAGAAAGACTGTGTGTGTGTGTGTGTGTGTGTGCTGCAAGTGCTTTAAATTCAGGAGGGACGGTGTGTTTTGTGTGTTAAAGGAATATATTCCCAAGAGGAGGGGATTTCTTCCTTTAGTCACACTCCCACTCCGATGAGATGCGTTCAGCTGCAAAACACCACACACACACACACACACACACTCACACACTCACTCATATAAACACCCATTCTTATACACCTCCTCACGCAGACAGACGTCCTTTATCTCTCTGTCTGATCAATGGCTCTGTGTGTGCTGTGAGATTTATTTTCCGGCGTCTCGGACAGCGCGGCATCTTTTAACAGACAGTAACTCAGACCGAATGGACAAACAGAGTCAGCTATTCATCTCTCAAGCTCCGCTTCTACACACACACACGCACAGACACACACACACACACACTCCACCTTTGTCCTATAGACACACAAATCAACCATGACACTATTTAATACTTATGTATTGTATCCAGATCAGATTGATCTTAGCTTACGATCTCTTTGCGCTAGTTTTTTAATGCTAATGCTAAGCAGCTTGTTCTAGCTTAGCATGTTGCTTTAGATCTCTATTTGTTGAACATCATTGTTCAAAAAGAGCTAAATCTGGCTGTTTGCTACACAAACCCACAATCGTTTCACGTGAAATGACTGGAAACGTGTTGTGGATTTTTGCTGATTTTACGCGTAAAACGTTAGATGTGACATAGCATGGTTTGTAGTTAGCTCTAGCACTACAGGAAAAAGGCTTTCACCAAATAACGTTCTATACCTCCTGCTAGTAGCAGTGTATTAATCCGTTTCTGATGCTAGCACAGGTTAGCTAGCTGTTCTAGCCGTAACATGACAGCACCTTGACCTATGATTATTATACAAATAATATAAACAATTCTCTCTCTTTCTCTCTCCATCTCTATCTATCTTTCTCTCTCTCTCTCTCTCTCTCTCTCTCTCCATCTCTATCTTTCTCTCTCTCTCTCTCTCTCTCTCACCCTGCTCTTTCTCTATTTCTTGCTCACCTGGCTATTTCACTCTGTTCTCACTCACTTAATCTCTCTCACACACACACTCTTCTCCATCTTTCTCTCTCACTCTATCTTTCTCTCTGTCGCGCTCTCTCTCTCTGTCTCTCTCTTTCTCTTGTTCCCTCCATCTCTCTCTCTCTTTCTCTCTCTCCAAACAAACAATCTGATCTGAAGTTGTGAGGCTAAGATCAGCCCTCACCCTCATTAATCCCTTCATTAACAGACGTTCAGATGTATAATAATGTAATAAAAATGTAATAAAATCAGGCTGTTAGTCGCTCCTGGAGGCAGGATGGTGGTAATATGAGGAGGAGAGTTTGTCTGTGCCAGAAGTATGAATGTCAGGAGCCAATACGCCGACCGGGGAGCGAGGAGACTCTGACTGTGTGCAGTACGCTCAAGTCGAACTAATTAGCTTGCACTTTGCTGCGCTGCGGTTGCCCTTCTGCTAGGAGAGAGCTAGCTCCTTCCCTGTGGAGCAGAGCGTGTACCTGGAGCCAGCAAATCCCTCTGCTCTGGGGAGAAGCTGCAGTTTACTGCCATGTGGAGGGGGTTAGTGCTACAAACTGAGTGTGTGTGTGTGCAAAAAACAATGTGCTACACATACACTTCTACATCTGTGTGTGTGCAACAAACAAGCTACATGTGCACTTCTACATCCATGCATGTGTGTGTGTGTGTGCAACAAACAAGCTACACGTGCACTTCTACATCCGTGCATGTGTGTGTGTGTGTGCAACAAACAAGCTACACGTGCACTTCTACATCCGTGCATGTGTGTGTGTGCAACAAACAAGCTACATGTGCACTTCTACATCCGTGCATGTGTGTGTGTGCAACAAACAAGCTACACGTGCACTTCTACATCCGTGCATGTGTGTGTGTGTGTGGAACAAACAAGCTACACGTGCACTTCTACATCCGTGCATGTGTGTGTGTGTGTGGAACAAACAAGCTACACGTGCACTTCTACATCCGTGCATGTGTGTGTGTGCAACAAACAAGCTACATGTGCACTTCTACATCTGCGTGTGTGTGTATGAATACATACATGCGTGTGTGTGTGTGTGTGTACATGCATGCGTTTGTGTGTGTGCGTGTATACGTGTGTGTATGTGTATACATGCATGTGTGTGTGTGTGGTGCTTCAAAATGGCTGGAAATCGATGCAGCTCTGGTCAAGGCTCTTAGCAGCACTTTTTTGCTGCGTTTCCTGCAGAGAGGGTTTTCCATATTTATTAATGTTTAAACATCCCCGAGTCTCGAGAGATCAATTAATATTTTCGTTAGCAGAACAAGCGGCTTTGGCTGGCTGAATATTGAATCTTGGAGCTGTGGCTTGTCTTGATGGTTCATACTCTGCTGCGCCGGTGTGTCTGGTGTAATTTAGGAAGAAACATCCCTAAACTGTTTCATTGAAGAAGGCCTTGGTCGGCTGGGCTGCAAGAGCGTGAGAGAGCGATAAATCAATCCCCCGGTAAAGCTTTCGCAGGTAAACATTCTGATGTAATCACTTGCTGCAGTAGCCAGGGTTCTAATAGAGGATCTGCTCTGTGCTGAGAGTCTCTA